>NC_134083.1:148802476-149102476 GCF_000715075.1 Nicotiana tabacum
TTAGCGTTGTTTAATGTGATTTGAGGCTTCGACTAAGTTTGTATGATATTTTAGGACTTGTTGGTATGCTTGGTTGAGGTCCCGGGGGACTCTCGTGGATATCGGATGGTTAACGGATGAGAATTTGGACTTGGAAGATGGTTGAAGCTACAGATTTCTGGTGTCTGGTTTCCTTCTTCGCGTTCACAATGGGAGTTCCGCGTTCATGAAGGGTCGCTGGTGGCAGGTGAAGAAATATTCTTCGCGTTCGAGAGAGGGGAGTCGCGTTCATGAAGGAATGGGTAGGTGATGCATCGCGAACGCGTGAAGGGGGACCCGTTCGAGAAGAGGAAGAAGAGGCAGCTGGGACCCCACATGTTTAGTCTTCTCGCTCACAAAATGGATACCGCGTTCGCGAAGATTAGGGTTAGATAGGCACCGCGTTCATGAGTGTAGCTTCGCGATCGCGTAGAAGCTTTTGGCAGATGTGCAGATTTGTGCTTCGCGAACGCGAGGCATCTTCCATTTTTAATGATTTGGAGCTCGGGGAGAGGCAATTTTTGGGAGATTTTCAAGGAAAACATCGGGGTAAGTATTCTTAACTAAATTTTGGTCAAATTACCCGAATCTATTGCTATGTTTTGCATTTAATTGGTGTTTAAAGTTGGAAAACTTGTGAAAACCCTTAAGTTTAAATTGAAGATTTGAGGGTCGAGTTGATGTCAGAATTTGGTATGGTTGGACTCGTGATTGAATGGGAGTTCATATTCCAATGAAGATATTTGAGTGGAATTTCGGATTTTGTTGGAAAATTAGTATTTTCATATAGAATTAATTCCTATAACTTGTATTGACTGAATCGAATTAATCGTGACTAGATTCGAGGCGTTCGGAGGTCAATTCGCGAGGCAAGGGCATATTGGAATAAAGAATTACACGGTTTGAGGTAAGTAATATTTCTAAACTTGGTTCTAAGGGTATAAATCCCTGAATTACGTGTTATGTGAATTGTATGAAGGTGACGCACATGCTAGGTGACGGGCGTGTGGGCGTGCACCATAGAAATTTTGACTTAAATACATTCTGTGGAGTATTAAAAATTAAAGATCATGTTTAGGTTGCGTGCAAATATTTTTGGGACCCATAAGGTCGTGTTGTTGTTGAATTAATTATTTTAAAATGTACATTTCATACTTAGTATTACGCGGCGCCTTCCTGAAGTTCCTTGGAAGGGCGACGTAAGGCTAGGCAACCGATGTCAGTACGGTTGCTGTCCGCCAACTGAGGTCCCCTCCGTACGCTAGACTAGATTGTCAGTGCCGTACGGGAAAACCAATGTCATGAGCAATTGAAAGAGAGCAGAAAAAAGAATTGAGAATGAAAGAAAGCTTGATTGCATTGAATGAAAGCTATTACAGAAAACAAGACGGTGTCATGGGGGAGAGACACCAGTACAGAGAATTGTTTGCTTGCTTGAAAGTTTTGATTGCTTGGTCCCCCTTAATAATGCTTAAAAAAATAAACCAAAGTTACATGACTAGACCTATGAAAGCTGAAAAATCACACTTAAAGAAAATGCAGCAAAACTACTCTATATTTACAATGAAAAGGACTTAGTCTTCTACAAAGCAGCAGCAAGTCCGTTGGCAGCAACTTTGTCTTTAGCATCAGGGTCTGTGCGCGCGGCATTGTCTATTGGCTTTTGCCTGTGGCTGGGTGCTAGCGATGGTTATCGGTGGGGCGACAGAGGCACATGCGCGCTTGTCACTTGGAGCTGCCGAGACCATGGGGCCGACCGTGGCGACGGGCGTTGGGAGGCTGGCCAGGACGCCACGGGGCACGTCCAAGGGATCATGGGGCATGGCTGGAAAGCCGCCCATGACATTCTCCCCCACCTGAGTTGGCGACGTCCTCGGCGCCTTCCTTGCAAGGTAATCATCAATCAGGCTCTTGTAGGCTTTGAGGTTTGTTCCCCTCTCCCAAGTATTCTCCTCTGCATCACATCCCTGCCATTTCACCAAGAACCCCTGGTGATCTTTTCTTGAGGCGTGAATCACTCGATCATCAAGAATAGCTTCAGCACGCCTTTTCCCGGTTGAATTGGGGCCTCGAATACTTGGTATTGTGAGTTGGCTTAGTGAAGGATCCTCCATATCTTCCCGAAAAGGTTTCAGGAGACTGACATGGAAAACAGGATGGATTTTCCACCAAGCTGGGGTATCCACCCGGTATGCAACTTTCCCAATGCGCCTTTCAATGGACAAGGGTCCAATATATTTTTGCAATAGGCGAGGGTCATGGACCCCTGCAAACAAGTACCGCTTTGGGATTTTGACCATCACTTTGTCTCCCACCTGGTATTCCACAAAGCGGCGATTCTGATCAGCATGCCTCTTCATCCGCTTTTGGGCTTTGACAAGATAGCTCCGCACTATCTCCAAATTTTGCTTCCATTCTTTTGAGAAGCTAGCAGCCCGAGGAGATTTTGACATGTTTGGTGCGTTCACTGTGTGTGGGAGTAGCGGTTGCTGTCCGGTAACAATTTCAAAAGCGCTTTTGTTGGTACTTGAGCTCTTTTGTGAATTGAAACACAGTTGAGCAGCATCCAGAAGCTTCACCCAATTCTTCTGCGATCCGGTCACAAAGTGCCGGAGATATTCCTCTAGCATGCCATTGAATCGCTCCATCTGGCCATCAGATTGCAGATGAAAACTTGAGCTATGACTCAATTTTGACCCGAGGCACTTAAAGAGTTGGGTCCAAAAATTGCTAGTGAAGCGTGAGTCGCGATCACTAACAATGTCTTTAGGTAAGCCCCAATACTTGACGACATGAGAGAAGAATAGTCGAGCTGTATCTTCTACTGATATATATTGTGGGGCTGCTATAAAGGTAGCATACTTGGAAAACCGATCCACCACAACCAAGATAGTTGTGAGATCTCCGACCTTGGGCAATCCGGTGATGAAGTCCAGGGAAATGCTTTCCCAAGGTCTTTTTGGTACAGCTAGTGGTTCCAAGAGCCCTGCCTGCGTCAAGCGGTCTGACTTATCTTTCTGGCATACTAGACAAGTCTTCACATACTGAGCGATGTCATCGACCATTTGAGGCCAATAATATGCACGGCGAAGTAATGCCATGGTGCGTTCCTCGCCGGGATGACCGGCCCACAAAGTATCGTGGCATTCTGCAAGAAGAGTCCGTCGCAGATCTCCTCCTTTAGGAACATAAAGTCGGTTCCCTTTCACCTTCAGGAACCCATCTTCGGTGTAGAACTGGCGAGTCTTGCCCTGTCCTACCAAATCAACCAAATACTGTGCAGCAGGATCCTTGATGAGTAGATCCTGTATCTGGTCTTTTATGGTGGTGGTTACTTCGCTTCCCTTTAGGGCGGCGAGTACACACATCGATGCTAGATCAGCTCTCCGACT
Source organism: Nicotiana tabacum (assembly GCF_000715075.1). Lineage (NCBI taxonomy): Eukaryota > Viridiplantae > Streptophyta > Magnoliopsida > Solanales > Solanaceae > Nicotiana > Nicotiana tabacum. Next base: position 148,805,887 of record NC_134083.1, read on the forward strand.
GAGTGCATCAGCAACATGATTGGTCTTTCCACTTCGGTACTCCAGGTTGAAGTAAAATTCCGCTAGGAGTTCCTGCCACCTAGCCTGTCGTCCATTTAGCTTTGGCTGGGTCATGAAATGGCTAACGGCTGTGTTGTCTGTCTTGACCACGAATGGGGCTCCCAGTAGATAATGCCTCCAAAGGCGTAAGAAATGAACGACAGCCAATAATTCTTTCTCATGGGTGGCATAGCGTTGCTCTGCATCCTTCAGTTTCCGGCTCTCGTACGCTACGGGATGCCCTTCTTGTAGCAATACTCCACCAAGTGCATAGTCGGAGGCATCCGTTTGCACTTCGAATGGCTTGGCCAAGTCAGGGAGGGCCAAGACTGCGCTACTGGACATAGCCATCTTCAATGCATCGAAGGCCTCTGCCCGCTTGGGGCCCCAATCCCACGGGGTGGCCTTCTTGAGAAGTTCTGTTAGCGGCACTGCAATGAGGGAGTAACTTTTCACAAACCACCGATAGAAGTTGCATAGGCCAAGGAACGACCTCAAGGCATGTATATCCTTAGGAGGCGGCCATTCTGTAATGGCCTGAATCTTCTGCTGGTCCATCTTGATCCTCCCTTCCTCGATGACATGTCCGAGGAAGTCAATTTTTTTCTGAGCAAAGGAGCACTTGGATAGCTTCGCATATAATTCGTGCTCCCGCAATCGGGCTAGGACCTTCTGCAAATGCTCCAGGTGTTCTTCTAGTGTCTGGCTATATACCACAATATCATCCAAATAAACCACGACGAATTCATCAATGTATTCTCGGAAGACTTGGTTCATCAAGGTGCAAAATGTGGCTGGCGCGTTAGTTAAGCCAAAGGGCATAACCAGGAAGTCGTACGACCCATATCTTGTCACACAGGTCGTCTTGTGCTCATCACCATCGGCAATCCGAACTTGCCAATAACCTGTCCTCAGGTCTATTTTGGTGAATACCGTCGCACCACCCAGTCTATCAAACAAGTCTGCCATTAGCGGAATAGGGTACTTGTTTTTCACGGTGATTTTGTTTAGAGCCCGGTAATCCACGCAGAGTCGCAAACTACCATCATGTTTCTTTTGGAATAGCACAGGGGACCCGTATGGGGACTTAGAGGGCACAATGATCCCTGTGTCTAGCATTTCCGTCAATTGTCTCCGAAGCTCGGCGAGTTCGGGTTGTGACATTCTGTATGGCGCTCGGGCAGGTGGCTTCGCACCCGGCACCAACTCAATCTCATGGTCCACAGTTCGCCTAGGCGGAAGATGCTTTGGCATGTCTTGTGGCATGATGTCTTCAAATTCCAGAAGTAACTCCTTCACGGGTGCAGGAATGGGACCCGAGGAGCATTCTATATCTTCCATGCAGAGGGTAGCCAGGAACATGGGTTCATGTCTTTTTACCCCCTTCTTCAACTGCAAGGCCGAGATGTTCTCGGCTGCCATCTTCATGGGAATGCACGGAATAATGCAGGGCTTGGCCCCATTTTCCCCCATCATCAGTAGCATGTCTGCATACGGTGCGGGCATGGTATTGGTCTGTCTCAGGAATTCCAACCCCACGATTAACTCAAAGTCATCTATGATCACTACGCGCAGGTTGAACTTTCCTTCATAAGGGCCAAGCTTCACTGGTACTTCTTTGGCTATTCCACCCACTGGTTGAGGTGGTGAGTTGATAGCCTTCACACGACCTTTGCCCTTTCCTACAACTAGTCCAAGACGCTCCACCTGAGTCGAGGCTAAGTAGTTGTGGGTGGCACCCGTGTCTATCATTGCCCGAATGGGCTTGCCATTTACCTTCATGTCAACGAACATTAGGGTCCTCTCTTGATGAGGAGGAGTCCTCAAATTCGCCTTCTTATTTCCTTTCCTGGCAATTGGACAGGGGTCCTTCTTCTTGTGGATACCGGCACTGGTTCCCGCTAAGGGCTCAGAAATGGAGCCAACAATTGCATTGAATGCACCTACTGGCTCGGTCTGGTCCGTATCATCGGCGTCGTCATCCGTCCCATCCTCAAAAGCTTGATGGGCGTTCATCTGTGCATGTGGACATTCATTATTCCAATGTGGTCCGCCGCAATGGCGACATCCTGAGGGGGGCTTCCTCCCCCGATCATTGTTGTTAGATGCAGCACTAGTACTGCCGGAAGAGGGAGCCTTGGATTTGGGTGCACTTCGGTCTCCTCCACTTCTGCTAGGGCCACTAGTGTTTGGTTGGCCCCCTTTGTATCCTCCTCGGACAGGCTATTGAGGCCTATACTTCCGGGCTTCCACTTGGTAATCCCTAAGGCACTCTGCTGCTTGGATTGCCTTAGGCAACGTGTCTACCCTTTGTCTCTGTAACTCCATCCGGGCATAAGGTTTCAACCCTTCCAGGAAGGTGAAGAGTTTGTCTTTGTCCCCTATGTCACGGATGTTCAGCATGAGCGCGGAGAATTCCCGCACGTAATCTCGCACTGATTTGGTCTGGCGGAGCTCCCGCAACTTTCTCCTGGCATTGTACTCAACATTTTCGGGGAAGAACTGTAGGCGTATGGCTGCCTTCAGTTCTGCCCATGTGTCGAGGGCATCTTCACCTGCCTTGATGGCTTCGTACTTCACCCGCCACCAGAGTTTGGCATCACCCTGAAGATACATGGCAGCAGTTGCTACCTTCTTAGCTTCTTCCAGGCTTCCCACAGCATCGAAGTATTGCTCGATGTCGAAAATGAAATTTTCCACTTCTTTGGCATTCCGAGCTCCACTGTATGGCTTTGGCTCAGGAATTTTCAGCTTTTGTGCCATGGGGGCGAGGTTCACACCACCCCCAAATTGGTTTCCGCCTCCTCGAAGTAGGCCTTGTAAAGCAGCATTGACAACATTGAGCTGGCCTGTCAAGTTGTCTATGGTTTGTTGCATGGCAGTCACCCTGTCTGCCTCTTGTTCCCTGTTGGCTAAATCCTCGGCACGCTCCTGCTGGAGGACCTCAAATTTACCAAAAATTTCAGCTGCCTCTGTGGCTGCTGTTTGCCGGTCTCCTTCAGAGTCGCGGCTGATGTTTTCTATGTCAACTTCGACCTGGATGAGTCTGCGGTCCAGGTCGTCCAACCTTTGCACTAGGCTGGTCTTTAGATCGGGCACCATTTCTACGATGGGCCATAATGCGTCAACCATTCCCTCAAGGGTCGCGATGCGATCCCCATAATTCACCATGGTCAGAAATGGTGGTAATTACAATGTAATCCCTCGTCCGATGTCGAGCCTAGGCTCTGATACCAACTGTTACGCGGCGCCTTCCTGAAGTTCCTTGGAAGGGCGACGTAAGGCTAGGCAACCGATGTCAGTACGGTTGCTGTCCGCCAACTGAGGTCCCCTCCGTACGCTAGACTAGATTGTCAGTGCCGTACGGGAAAACCAATGTCATGAGCAATTGAAGAGAGCAGAAAAGAGAATTGAGAATGAAAGAAAGCTTGATTGCATTGAATGAAAGCTATTACAGAAAACAAGACGGTGTCGGGGGGAGAGACACCAGTACAGAGAATTGTTTGCTTGCTTGAAAGTTTTGATTGCTTGGTCCCCCTTAATAATGCTTAAAAAAAATAAACCAAAGTTACATGACTAGACCTATGAAAGCTGGAAAATCACACTTAAAGAAAATGCAGCAAAACTACTCTATATTTACAATGAAAAGGACTTAGTCTTCTACAAAGCAGCAGCAAGTCCGTTGGCAGCAACTTTGTCTTTAGCATCAGGGTCTGCGCGCGCGGCATTGTCTGCGCGCGCGGCGCTGTTGGCTTTTGCCTGTGGCTGGGCGCTGGCGATGGTTATCGGTGGGGCGATAGAGGCACATGCGCGCTTGTCACTTGGAGCTGCCGAGACCACGGGGCCAACTGTGGCGACGGGCGTTGGGAGGCTGGCCAGGATGCCACCGGGCGCGTCCAAGGGATCACGGGGCATGGCTGGAAAGCCGCCCATGACATTAGTCATGTTCATCCATTGCGAGGATATTTATGGGATCGAACTGCGCGACGCAACGGGCCATATTTTGGCTTTATATTTATTATTATTATATGGATCGGGACTGTACGCCGCATCAGGCCTTATAGGCTTTATTATTATGGGATCGGATTGCACGCCGCAGTAGGCCATATCAGCTTTATATAGTGCTTGGGCTGAAGGAGCCCCTCTGGAGTCTGCACCCCCACAGTGAGCGAAGATGATCTTATGTTTGGGATGGACTTCCCAGGGCGTGGAGTTGCCTTATTTATTTATAATTGTGATGAATTCCCTGGACATGGATCTTGTCCGAGTCATTTATATTCGGGGATGGATTTACCCTGGGCTGGATTGGCCTTATACAGTACTGAGTGACTGACTGTCAGTTGATGCATTTATATATATGAGATGGACCTTCCCTGGGCTGGATTGGCCATATACGGTACTGGGTGATTGAGTATTTTGTGAGTGTGAGTACACGAGGTTTTCCACTGGGGTGCATCACATACAGCACGTACATTGGCATGTAGATATAGAGATGTCATATTCCTCATATCATTCAGAATTGATATATTTTACTTGTACTGAGTTTAACTGTTGAACTTGAAAGCATGCCTACATTTCTGTATTGTTATTTCTATACTGGACTGTACCTGTTGAGCTCGTCACTACTTTCAGCCCAAAGTTTGGTCTTGTTACTTATTGAGTTGGTTGTATTCATACTACACTCTACACTTCGTGTGCAGATCCAGGTACTTCCGGTTACGGTGGTTGCTAGATTTCAGAGTTTTTATCTGTTGGAGACTATCGAGGTAGCTGCTTGACGTCCACATACCTTGACTCTCTTTCTTTCAGTTGTTTGGACTATCCTACATTTCCAGACAGTGATTGTATCCCTCAGACTGTGTTTTTATTTAGATGCTTATGTACTTAGTGACACCGGGTTTTGGGAGTGTTTTATATCAGTATTTGTGAGATTTTTATATTGAATTTAAATATTATATTTTCAAACTTAAAAGAAATTGTGGTTTATTGAGGTTGTTGGCTTGCCTAGTATTAAGATAGGCGCCATCACGACATGGCTAAGCGACCTCCGCGCTGGGTCCACCAGAAGCTGGGTGCTTCAGCTGTTCACCCATGGCTAAGAGACCTCTGCACATCGTCCGAATCACATCTGGGGCTCCCGAGGCCCCGTCCAAACATGCCAACAAGTTTGAAATCATAGAACGGACTTGCCCGCACCCTCGGAATGCGGAAAACAACATCAAAACTACGAATCATACCCTAAACCAAATTGAATCAACTTATGAACTTCAAGTTCTTCCAACTTACACCGAACGCGTCGAAACATACTTAAACTTCTCGGAATGATACCAAATTTTGCGTGCAAGTCTTAAATCACCATACAGAACTATCCCTTGGCTCGGAATCCCAAACGGACCTCGATAACACCAAAACCTACTCCAAACCAAATTTAAGAAACTTTTAAACCTTCAATAAGCAAACTTTCAACCTTAAGTGCTGAAACGCTCCCGGGTCATCCAAAACCCAATCCGAACATACGCCTAAGTCGAAAATGAGCATACGAACCCATTGGAGCCGTCAAATCCCAGTTCCGAGGTCGTTTACTCAAAATATTGACCAAAGTCAAACTTAGCCTTTTAAAAGTCAACTAAGGAACTAAGCATTCCAATTTTAACCCGAACCCTTCCCAATCCCCAACTAACCATCCCCGCAAGTCATAAAACAGTAAAAGCACATACGGGGAGTCTTATTTAGGGGAACGGAGACCTAGAAAGCAAAACGACCGGTCGGGTCGTTACATTCTCCACCTCTTAAACAAACGTTCATCCTCGAACACATCTTGAATCATACCTGAAGTGCCGAATAAGTGCGGATATCTGCTCTGCATGCCCTCCTCGGCCTCCCAAGTCACCTCCTCGACTGGTTGTCCCCTCACTGAACCATTACCCCAGAAATCTTCTCGGACCTCAACTGACGAACTTCCCTATCAACTATGGCAATTGGCCCCTCCTCATAACCCAGGCTCTCACATAACTGTACCGTGTTGTAGTCCAACATATGCATCATGTCGGCATGATACCTCCAGAGAATAGACACGTGAAAAACTGGATGAACTCCCGATAGACTGGGAGGCAAAGCAAGCTCATAAACAACCTCCCCAACTCGTCTCAATACCTCAAATGGGCCTATAAACCTTGGGCTCAACTTGCCCTTCTTTCCGAACCTCATGATCCGCTTCATCGGTGAGACTTTCAAGAGAACCTTCTCGCCCACCATAAACTACAAATCACATACCTTCTGATCCGCATAACTCTTCTGCCTGGACTGTGTTGTGCGAAGCCGTTCCTAAATCAACTTTACCTTTTCCAAGGCATACCTCACCAAATCAGTACCATATAATTTAGCCTCGCCGGGCTCAAACCATCCGATGGGAGAACGACATCGCCGACCATATAAAGCCTCGAATGGAACCATCTCGATGCTGGACTGATAAATGTTGTTATAAGCTAACTCGGCCAAAGGCAAGAATCGATTCACCACCCTCCAAAGTCAATCACACATGCTCGGAGCATATCCTCCAAGATCTAAACTGTCCGCTCCGACTGCCCATCAGTCTGCGGATGAAAGGCTGTGCTGAGCTCTACCCGGGTCCCTAACTCACTCTATACTGCTCTCCAGAAATGCGAAGTAAAATGAGGGCCTCTATCTGATATAATGGAGACAAGCACACCGTGCAACCGAACAATCACCTGAATATAAATCTGGGCCAACCTCTCTGAAGAATACGTGGTCACAACCAGAATGAAGTGTGCCAACATGGTCAACCTGTCGACAATGACCCAAACTGCATCAAACTTCCGCAAGGTCCACGGCAACCCAACTACGAAGTACATAGTAATGTGCTCCCATTTCCACTCAGGTATAGTCATTTGCTGGAGTAGGCCATCTGGCCTCTGATGCTCATACTTAACCTGCTAGCAATTTAGACACCTTGAAACATACTCAAATATGTCCTTCTTCATCCACCACCACCAATAATGCTGCCTCGGGTCACGATACATCTTCGTAGCACCTGAATGAATAGAATACTGAGAACTGTGTGCCTCCTCTAGGATCTTTTCCCTCAAGCCATTAACGTTAGGAACACATAGGTGACCTTGGAGTCACAGAACACCATTCTCACCGATAGTAACCTTCTTGGCACCACCCTGTAGTGCTGTCTCCCTGAGAACTGACAAATGCGGATCATCAAACTAGCGAGCCTTGATCTGCTCGAATAGTGAAGACTGAGCAACGACGCATGCAAGAACTCGACTGGGCTCTAAAATATCCAACCTCACAAGTCTGTTAGCCAGGGAGTGAATATCCAATACTAGTGGCCTCTCCGCTGTTGAAATGGATGCCAAACTACCCACACTCTCCGCCTTTCTACTCAAGGCATCCGCAACTACATTATCCTTGCCCGTGTGATAAAGGATGGTGATATCATAGTCCTTCAGTAACTCAAGCCACTTGCGCTGCCTCAAATTGAGATCCCTCTGCTTGAACAAGTGCTACAAGCTGCGATGATTGGTGTAAACCTCACAGGACACCCCATAAAGATAATGCCTCCAGATCTTAAGAGCATAAACAATCGCGGCCAACTCTAAATCGTGTAAATGGTAATTCTTCTCATGGGGATTCAACTGACGTGAAGAATATGCAATAACTCTCCCATACTGCATCAATACACAACCCAAATCAATGCATGAAGCGTCGTAATACACAATATACATCCCTGAACTGAAAGGAAACACTAACACTGGTGCTGAAGTCAATGCGGTCTTGAGCTTCTGAAAGCTTGCCTCGCAATTATCGGACCATTGGAATGGAGCACCCTTCTGGGTCAATCTTGTCAAAGGTGCTGCAATAGATGAGAAGCCCTCCATAAACGGATGATAATAACCTGCTAACCCCAAGAAGCTCTTGATCTCAGTCGTTGTGGTAGGACAAGGCCAACTCTAAACTGTCTCAATCTTCTTGGGGTCTACCTTAATACCCCCGCTTGATACAACATGCCCTAATAATGCCACAGAATCTAACCAGAACTCACACTTGGAGAACTTAGCATATAGCTTCTATTCCCGCAAGGTCTGAAGCACCACTCGCAAATGGTGCTCGTGCTCCTCCATGCTACGTGAGTAGATCAAAATGTCATCAATGAAGACAATGACAAACAAATCAATATAAGGCCTGAACACCCAGTTCATCAAATCCATAAATGTTGTCGGGGCATTAGTCAAACCGAAGGACATCACTAGAAACTCATAATGGCTATATCTAGTCTGGAAGGCAGTCTTCGGAACATCCAAATCCCGAATCTTCAACTGATGGTACCCCGATCTCAAGTCGATCTTAGAGAACACCCTGGCACCCTGCAACTGATCAAACAAATCATCAATACGCGACAACGGGTACTTGTTCTTGATAGTAACCTTGTTCAGCTGGCGGTAATCAATGCACATCCGCATAGTCCCATCTTTCTTCTTCATGAATAACACTGGTGCACCCCAAGGCGATACACTCAGCCTGACAAACCCTTTTTCTAGCAACTCTTCAAGCTGCTCCTTCAACTCTTTCGGAGCCATACGGTATGGTAGGATAGATATGGGCTGTGTACCTAGAGCCAAATCAATACAGAAATTGATATCATGATCTAGTGGCATGCCTGGAAGATCCGAAGGAAACACATCGGAGAACTCCCGGACTATGGGCACTAAATTAATCGTTGGAGTCTCTATGGTAGTATCCCAAACATAGGCTAGATAATCAAAACAACCCTTCTCGACCATGTGTCGAGCCTTCAGAAAAGAAATAACCCGACTAGCTGCACTGACAAATGAACCCTTCCACTCCAATCTAGGCAAATCTGGCATCGCCAAGCTAACAGTCTTGGCATGGAAATCAAGGATGGCATGATATGGAGATAACCAGTCCATGCCCAGGATGACCTCAAAGTCGGTCATGTCGAGCAACAGAAGATCCTCTCTAGTCTCATAATCAAAGAATGTAACAATGCAGGACCGATAGATCCGACCACAGCAATAGAATCATCCACTGGGGTAGACACATACACAAGAGTACCCAAGGACTCGCAAGAAACACCCAAGAAATGAGCAAACAGAGATGAAATATATGAATACGTAGACCCTGGGTCAAATAGTACCCAAGCATCCCTACCGCAAACAAAAATAAAACCTGTGATCACGGCATCTGAGGCCACTACATCTGGTCTGACCGGAAAAGCATAGAACCTAGCTGGTGCGCCACATGACTGGCCTGCACCTGCAATGACTCGGCCGGTCGTTTTGAGAGTAATAGCCCCTATCCCCTGTTTACTGCTTCCCCCGTACCTTTTTATGCTTATGTGACTTGCCGGGAGGTTCTATTTTGGTTTCGGAGTGTTTTGGGACACTTAGTCCCTAAAACGAAAACTTAAGTCTTAGTATTTTGACCGTAGTTGAAACTGTGTAAAGACAACTCCGGAATGAAGTTTCGTCGGTTCTGTTAGCTCCGTTGGGTTACTTTAGACTTAGGAGCGTGTCCGGAATGTGAATTGGAGGTATGTAGCTGATTTAGGCTTGAAATGGCAAAAGTCAAACTTTTGGGAAGTTTGACCAAAAGTGGACTTTTTGATATCGGGGTTAGATTCTGATTCCTGAAGTTGGATAGGTCTGCAATATTGAATATTACTTGTGTGCAAAATTTGAGGGCAATCGAACGTGATTTGATAGGTTACGACATCAGTTGTAGAAGTTTAAAGTTTTAAAGTTCATTAAGTTTGAATTGGAGGGTGATCCATTTTTTAGCATTATTTGATGTGATTTGAAGGCTCGACAAAGTTCGTATGGTGTTTTAGGACTTGTAAATATGTTTTCTTGAGGTACCGGGGGCCTCGGGTTGATTTCGGGTGGTTAACAGATCATTTTGGACTTGTGTAAGATTGCAGATTTTTCTGGTTTTCCAGTAGCTGATTTCCTTCTTCGCGTTCGCGAGGGGTTTCACGACCCAAAACTATGGGCCGCGATAGGCACTCGCTACCTTACTCAACTGAGTACCAACATAACATATCTCTTCGTATCATACTATCATAGAGACGGAGAGGTTGCCGTGAGATAAGTTGAATACAACATGAAATACCAACTTATACATAAGACATACGAGCCTATAAGACCAATGTGATCCATTATATACTTAAAACATAGGCCGACAAGTTTCATATACATGACATCTGTCTACAAGCCTCTAAGAATACATAATTGTCATAAAGGTCAGGATAGAGCCCCGCCATTCCAAACAATACGCATCTAAATCATACTGACCAAACAAGCAACTCCGGAGCAAATGGAGTGCACCAACATCTTCCGCTGAGATGATAGCATAGTTGGAGGACTCTCTACCTATCTATCGAGACCTGCGGGCATGAAATGCAGTATCCCGAGGCAAAGGGACGTCAGTACAAACAATGTACCGAGTATGTAAGGGATAAAAATCAGTAAACAATAGACATGAGAAAAACATGGAGTAAAAGACTTGACATGTATGTCCGAATAGCTCTGTGAAACATTTCATACTTGTAATGTCATGCATATGCGTATAAATGTCATACCATGCATGGGTATATGCGTTCATAACATCATCAAGCCTCTGAGGGCATATTATCTCGGGCCACTGTAGGCAAATTATCAACGTATACCAGCTGATCAGGTGGTAGTGCGTATATAACGCCATAACCTTTTCCCATATCCCATATACATATAATATACGCGTATATAACGCCATCTGGTCATGGGTCAATATACATGTATAAATGTACATATATAAATACATGAAATGCATAAGAAATACGTTACTAAGATTTCTCGGAATGTCATAAAAATAATATGCCTTTCGGATAAACTTTATCAAATACGTATTTTTCTAAGACCCATGAACAGAAGATATAATAATAATTCACATGGGGAATCAAGAATATAGACACCCTTAGTACTTCTATGAATAGAGTTATTTATGAAAGTTGTGCGTTTACTAGTTTCGTTTGTATCGTATTGATCATGCCAAAAGAAAGAAGGGATAGCCTTAACATACCTGAGTCGATTCTCTTAACAATCCCTCTAACACACGTTAATTATAACAAAACACGTGATGGCAAGATCGGAGTGGGAAAAAATCCATATGATATTCTTGAGAAAGATTGTATCGTACTCCCTTAAAATCACAAAATCCCGTTGGTATTACCTTATGAAATCTCGTATAAATTTTTGTAGCAAATTTCGTATGATCACTTTGTGAATTTGATCACAACCTTGTAAGACACTTACTGAATCAATAACGTTAGAGTCTTTATGGATTTTTGTGAATTCCATATCTTTGTGAGTAATGCAAAATCTTGAATTTGAGAAGTCATCTTTCAATCATTTCTTTAAAGATTGCCAATCTCACGTTCTTATCAAGTTATGAAGTTTCAAACAATTTATTTGAGCCCTCATCCGTTACTTTATAAATCTTAGTATCCAACCTTGATAAGGTAAGATCATCTCTTAAATTTGTAAGCTTGTGGGCCCCACTTTGTGGCTTAGTTGGCCAAAGACTTATTCAAGTTTTGCCACCTTGCAATCTAAGCCAAAGAGTCAAAATTTTGGCTTGATTAAGGCTCAACTTGATGCCACGTTGGGGGTCTTTAAAATTATCCCAAGATCTTAATTAATCTCTCACTAATCCATAATTAACTAATTATCCACATAATTAAGAATTATCTCAAATTACTTAAAATACTACTCACTTTTAACACACTTTATACACCTTACTATCATGGTCATATGGTACCTTGTATGGTACTAGTCCATAAATACCAGGTATTTTAGCTTAGCCGTATTTTATCCCAACATGTCAAACTTTGACGAAAATTTTTTTTTTTATTTGCTTACCCTCTCACCTTCACGAATTTACTCATCACTTGTTTGAAATAGCATAATGCTTATAATCTCATTCCCAAACTTACGTCGATTAGTTTACGATGAAACTTTAACGTACGAAAATGCAGAATGTAACATCTCATTTCCGAGCTTATATCAATTTACTTATGGCATACTTCTACGTACGAAAACATGGGGTGTAACATCATTCCCCCCTTTAGAACATTCGTCATCGAATGTTGACTGATGCACTTATCATTATCATAACCTATAGCTCTTGCGAATATTTTAATACTCTCCTTGCCATCTAGGCAACTGTTCTGTGAATAAATCCAAAGGCCATGGCATTCCCCCCTTTAGGCCTCTTTCTCACACCACGACTTATGGTCAGAATCCTTCCAATCTCGTAACTGTTGCTACCTTCTATCATGCAGCTTATACGACTCTGACCTTGTAAGTGCGCCTATGCGACTCTTCTCTTCTTTATTCCTCCATCTCATAGCCCATTTCTAGGCCTCACTTTGTAAACATATACAGAGCTTGACAAGATGTCCCTCTAGCATCTATAGGTATACTGAAGTTCTTCCCTCGGTACTTTGTCAAACTTACGAATATTGCTATATCTTATTTCATAGGTCCGGTTATCTATTCGCATGACTTTACTGCATTTAAGTAGGTCATAATATACCATAAATCTTACCTCGATTTATCGTTACTGAGGTCTGCTACCAAACTCCAGGTTACGTTCGTTGCTTATCCCATATGTATAAATCTATGTCCTTTAATGCTTCCTCATTACTATTCATCTTAAGAATGACGGCCTAATCTCACCTCATACTTTGTGATTTTTGTCCATCCATTGTTGATTCACCTTAATATTGATCTATCATCTACCATTGATAACTTGATCTCTTATGTAACACTGCCGCTAGGGCTCACGTCTCATCGGGGATATCTGGAGTAATTAGATTGATCCACCTAGGGGCGATACTATACTTCCATAACCGTATTTTGTAGCATCCCAATGTGATTCTCCTTATGAGGGTATTTTAATCCTTTACAATTCATCAAATCATTACTCAATCGAAGGCCCAAACGTCATCCTTTATCTATCACAATTACACCCTTATTCTATTACCATCTCTTCTAATGCTACTAGTCTTAGACTCCTTTGAGTTCACTCAGGCTATACTGAGCTTTCCATAACTTAGAGAAACCATCATCTCTCTTGTTTTCATGGGCTTAATACCGAGGACTTATCCATTTTCGTCACCTTCTCACTCGCCCTTTCTTATCCTTACTCTTGTCTTCCTAAAACCTTGTCGCTTTACCATACTTGCCTTAAAATCTCGCATCACATCTTTTATTTCTTTCACGACCTTCCTTCCACATAGGTATAATTTACATCCATAACTTGAAGCTCTATTATAATACTTGCACCTCTAATGCATACACAATCCAGTGAGAGCTTCATACTGACTTATTATAAGCATGGTACTCTTCTAATTGGCTTTCTCATAGAACCGTTATAGAATATGATTGTTGCACTATATCTCTTGTACCTCTAATATTAAGAGTGACTCTGCTATGTTCTCAATCACGGGTTCTATAAGTTTCTGGGTCCAATAATCAGACTCCTGATTTACTTCGTTGATGTAACTCTTTAGTTTCCTCTTCCTGATCAGCCTTTATGTAGGCTTAAGCTATCTTCCGATTTATGGCTCATGGTTTTAGTTATTATTTTATCCTTTCATGGGCGCTATGGAATATCCATGACACAATCTTCTAGCAATTCAATTCTTTGTCTATGCCCTGGACTCAATTCTTTCTTTTAACTTATACCGGAGTCTTCTACGGCTATATGATTGTCAACATATATACTGCATGGATAATACTCCAAAACCTTAAGTGCATTCATAACGTAACTAACTCTGGATCATTGATCGAATGATTCCTTTCGTTCCTTCTCAGCTTCCTTTAAACATAAGCTATTACTTTTCCTGATCTTTTTGCCCCCTTGTTGCGTGCATACTTAGATTATCTTAGTTCCCATGCATGCTAGAATTCCATACCACTCATATGATCTTGAATATCACTTCTGATTTTACTTCCCATTCATTAGCCACGGTAGGTGCCACTTTCTTATGGAGTGCATAAAATGTTGTAGTGAGACTGTTTTTACATTACCATTTCTCCTTCGAGTTACCATGTTTAGGTTGAAGCCTTTGTGAGACTGTTTTTACATTACCATTTCTCCTTCGAGTTACCATGTTTAGGTTGAAGCCTTTTTCCTTATTTCCCTAGCTAATATTTCATTGTAGTACTTAGGGAGGACCTTCTGATTCTTGTAAAGCTGTGAGCTTATTACATCATATACTCGTCAGAATTTTGATGTTCTTCCTTGCCTATAATTTTCCGTAGTTACTTATCTTCGCACCCTTGTGCTCGTAGGGTTTCTTCTGAACTAAAATTTTAACTATCTTCCTAGTGGCACTCCCTTTTATTTCTGTAACGCTCGTACGGTACCTTTAACTACCCCAACTCCTATCTGAGTATTTCTCAAGGATCACAATGTCATACTTGCAAGACTAAATTTGCCATATTGGGGTTCACTATGTTTATCTTGCACGGTCTGTTGATTTGTTTGTATCCTCTTGTCTAGCCATAACTAGGCTCTTCCTGAATCAACTGCTAACTATTCGTTGGCCCATTCTCATATCAATATTCTGCGTAATCTTTCTTGGGTTATTTCCTTTGTCTTAACTTACGTCTTGCACTGGCTCCTTATCTATGAATAACATCTCGGGCAGGAATCCTTACTTCCTCTCCTTGACGTCATGGTTGCATAATGTCCTATAATCGTTGCATGTCTGTAGGATTTGAATGAGTGTAATCTCATCCCTTTATCATTTTTATCGCATTCTCCCTTTACCATTCCGTAGTTACTAAAACCACTTAATTTTGACTTAATGCCACATCACTCCATATTCTCCCCTTTAGGGGAGTACTAAGAATTGGAGCTACGACGATCTACGTATAGATGTTTTACCTCTTCATCTTTGGTATCTTTTCACATCATCGATGACCCTTACTCGCCTTGTGGCAATCCTTCTGTACCAAGGATAACAAAATTCCTTATTCGCGAGGGTGACACTTAGTATAACTGGCACATATAGTTCCTTAAGCTTAACTTTGCTCACACTTAGTATAACTGGCACATACATCTTCCTGGATGACCATTCTCTGAATTTCTCATGGATCTTCTTATGTTGTCCACTCTATTATCGCCGGAATGAAATCTGAAATTCTCATGATGCCGACTATTATCCAATCACTCAATCTCTAATTCATGTTTAGTTTATCTTGTTCACCTAGCCCATACTGATTTCTATTGTTCTATGGTCTAACTTTTCCTTTCGGTAGTCGCGTTGGAGTCACGAACTTATTTCTTGAAATGAGGATATGACTTTATGGCCTATACTCTTTTGTTGTCTCAAGGCCTGTCACCTCTCGTCTTTTCCTTCAATTGACTATAGACTCTGTAATACTGTCATCTTTTTGATCTACCATTGTCATCCATGTATTACATCTTACTCATAATGCTTCATTAACTCTCTTCTTATTTCCCGCTAACATTTATGTCTATCGCTTTATTATGAAAACTCGAACAAGACATTCTTTTGCCTTTAGCTCCCCTTTGCTCTATCCAATGGCTCTTCGAATTGCTTAACGTTCTCATTCTACTAGGGACGCGAGTCAAATGAAGGTAATATTTATCCCTTCCAGGCTTTCAGTGCCTATCTTCTGAATTGTTTTGAGCATGCTAGTATTCACATCTAATTGTAATATTCTAGAGTGCACCATCTGGGTGCCTCACAAGGAGATCTATTAGCACCTTTGTAATATCCTTCGGAAATGTCAACTAACGCAAACAATCCATCCATCATCTTGGGTTACTCTAACCCCAGCCAGATCCTGATATCCGTCCTTCTCTTATACTACTTCTGTTAGCCCCCATAGGGTATAAATGAGATGGGTATGGCCAACTGTACATACATCTGTTACAGTTGAAGGTAACTCAAAAGGCTTATATTCCTCTGCAGAATTGTAAATACTTATAATCTTCATTGGTTGGGTACCTCGTACCCTTCTTCATCTTGCTTCTTTAACTTGTTGAAACTTGTATCTATCTCCTGAATTTCTCATTGCCTTTCACCATAGGGGTGGATAGATATTCTTGCCTTAAGGCTCCTTATCAAGAAGCTTACACATCTTAGTACACACATGATCTAATGAATACTTCATATTTACTCATCATAAGTATGATGTAAAATCGAGTTCTTCTGACTCAACTCTTCCACAGCTATATCTCTTACCAATTGTCTTTCTGGATATATGCATCATCGTATTATGAATAAGATATAGTTTAGGAAATTGAGTTCTTACAACTGAGCTCTACCACATGATCTAGAGCAAGAAGAAAGAGTGACAGTCCTAAATGCCATGTAGCCTTCTGCATATAAGTGTGGTGCACAACACACCCATAAATAAAACTCTACTAGACACGGCTTGTAGACTCCCTAGGATAGAACTGCTTTAATACCACTTTTGTCACGACCCAAACCGATGGGCCGCGATGGGCACCCGATACCTTACTCAACCTAGTACCAACATAACGTATTTCTTCGTATCATACTATCATATATAACTGAGACGGAGAGGTTGCCGTGAGATAAGTTGAATACAACATGAAATACCAACTTATACATAAGACATACGAGCCTATAAGACCAATGTGATCCATTATATACTTAAAACATAGGCCGACAAGGCCGTACATATATTCGTATATATGACATCTGTCTACAAGCCTCTAAGAATACATAATTATCATAAAGGTCGGGACAGAGCCCCGCCATACCAAACAATACACGTCTAAATCATACTGACCAAACAAGCAACTCTGAAGCAAATGGAGCGCACCAACATCTTCCACTGAGCTGATAGCCTACTTGGAGGACTCTCGACCTGTCTATCGGGACCTGCGAGCATGAAACGCAGCATCTCCAGGCAAAGGGATGTCAGTACAATAATGTACCGAGTATGTAAGGGATGAAAATCAGTAAATAATAGACATGAGAAAAACATAAAGTAAAAGACTCGACATGTATGTCTGAATAGCTCTGTGAAACATTTAATACTTGTAATGTCATGCATATGCATATAAATGGCATACCATGCATTGGTATATGCGTTCATAATATCAACAAACCTCTTAGGGCATCCCATCATATCATCTCGGCTACTGTGGGCAAATATCAATGTATACCAGCTGATCAGGTGGTGGTGCTTATATAACGCCATAACCTTTTTCCATATCCCATATACATATAATATATGCGTATATAACGCCATCTGGTTATGGGTCAATGTACATGTATAAATGCATGAAATGCATAAGAAATACGTTACTAAGATTTCTCGGAATGTCATAAAAATAATATGCCTATAGGATAAACTTTATCAAATACGTATTTTTCTGAGACCCATGAACAGAAGATATAATAATAATTCACACGGGGAATCAAGAATATAGACACCCCTAGTACTTCTATGAATAGAGTCATTTATGAAAGTTGTGTGTTTACTCGTTTCGTTTGTATCGTATTGATCATGCCAAAAGAAAGAAGGGATAGCCTTATCATACCTGAGTCGATTCTCTTGATAATACCTCTAACACACGTTAATTACGACAAAACACGTGACGACAAGATCGGAGTGGGAAAAAATTCGTATGATATTCTTGAGAAAGATTGTACCGTACTCTCTTAGAATCACAAAATCCCGTTGCTATTACCTTATGAAATCTCGTATGAATTTTTGTAGAAAATTCCGTAAGATCACTTTGTGAATTTGATAACAACCTTGTAAGATACTTACTGAAGCAATAACGTTAGAGTCTTTATGGATTTTTGTGAATTCCATATCTTTGTGAGTAATGCAAAATCTTGAATTTGAGAAGTCATCTTTCAATCATTTCTTTAAAGATTGCCAATCTCACGTTCTTATCAAGTTATGAAGTTTCAAAGAATTTATTTGAGCCCTCATCCGTTACTTTATAAATCTTAGTATCCAACCTTGATAAGGTAAGGAGATCTCTTAAATTTGTAAGCTTGTGGGCCCCACTTTGTGGCTTAGTTGGCCAAAGATTTATTCAAGTTTTGCCACCTTGCAATCTAAGCCAAAGAGTCAAAATTTTGGCTTGATTAAGACTCAACTTGCTGCCACGTTGGGGGTCTTTAAAATTATCCCAAGTTCTTAATTAATCTCTCACTAACCCATAATTAACTAATTATCCACATAATTAAGAATTATCTCAAATTACCTAAAATACTATTCACTTTTAACACACTTTATACACCTTACTATCATGGCCATATGGTACCTTGTATGGTACTAGTCCATAAATACCGGGTATTTTACCTTGGGCTGTATTTTATCCCAACATGTCAAACTTTGACGAAAATTTATTTTCTTTGATTTGCTTACCCTCTCACCTTTACGAATTTACTCATCACTTGTTTGAAATAGTATAATGCTTATAATCTCATTCTCGAACTTACATCGATTAGCTTACGACGAAACTTTAACGTACGAAAATGCGGAATGTAATATCTCATTTCCGAGCTTATATCAATTTACTTATGGTATACTTCCACGTATAAAAATATGGGGTATAACAAGATCCGCGTTCGCGAAAAGGAACTGGAGGCATGTGGGATTTGTGCTTCACGTTCGCGATGGAGGTCCCGTGTTCGCGAAGCTCTGAGGTAATTGGTCTACGCGTTCGCGATCCGGTGTCGCATTCGCGTTAAGGAAGTTGGTCAACTGATCCTCCAGGTCATTTTGCCTACGCATTCGCGATGCTGGTTCCGCGTTCGCATAGGGTCGAGCTGAGTAACCTTCTTATTCGCGAGTACACTATCGCGTTCGCGATGAAAGATTGTGGACTGAAGCAATTTTGTGCTTCACGAACACGAGGGTGTGGCCGCGTTCGTGAAGAAGTGATGCCTGGGTAGTATTAAAGTTTCCTAAAATGATGGTTGGCCATTTTTATCAAAACTTGAGATAGGGAGCTCGGATTTGGAAGAAAGATTGAGGGATTTTCAGAGGCATCGAGTGGGTAACGATTCTTCACTTGTTTTTGGTTATATTCCATTAATCTATCATTAATTCCATCCTTTAATTTTGGATTTGGGTTGAGAAAAATTGGAAAAAATGGGAAAAAGTTCTTCAACAAAATTTTGGGTTTTGATTGAGATTTTGACATCGAATTTAAGTAATTTTGGTATGAGTAAACGCATGGGTGAATAGGTGTTCATATTTTGCGACTTTTATCCGATTTCGAGATGTGGTCTTGGGTCGACATTTTAGGATGATTTTCAAAATTCTTGTTAAAATCTTGATTTCATTAATTAAATTAGACTATTATAGTTGTATTTATGGTATAAAATTATTTTTGGCTAGAATTGGGCCATTCGGAGCCAGATAATCGAGGAAAGGGCATTCTTACTGATTGATTGAGCTTGGTTCGGGGTAAGTGGCTTGCCTAACCTTGTGTAGGGAAAATCCCCTTAGGATTTGGTACTGTTGTCATATGTGAGCGTCGTGTACGTGAGGTGACTAGTGCGTACACAGGCCATTTGTTGTAAAATCTGATTCTTTTACTGAGTACTAACTTGTTTTCATCTTAATTGAGTTATACCAGCATGTGTAGTTATCCTGTTTAGCCTAATATCGCATGTCTACATGCTTTAAATACTTATTTGAACTCTGTGCAGCATGCCTAGTTGATTTTCTGCTACTCCTTGATCTTTATCAGTCCTAACTATAGAATTCTTGCTGTTAAATGTTGTATCTATCAGTTTGAGCTGTGTGTTTACTTTTGAGACTACGAGGCGGTATCTCGGTAGTTCTCCATGCATATTTACTTTTGAGACTATGAGGCGGTACCTCGGGATTTTCCCCTACATATTTACTTTTGAGACTACGAGGCGGTACCTCGGGAGTTCTCCATGTATATTTACTTTTGAGACTACGAGGCGATACCTCGGGAGTTCTCCCTTCACATTTACTTTTGCGACTACG
This sequence comes from Nicotiana tabacum, assembly GCF_000715075.1. NCBI lineage: Eukaryota > Viridiplantae > Streptophyta > Magnoliopsida > Solanales > Solanaceae > Nicotiana > Nicotiana tabacum. The sequence continues at coordinate 148,826,007 of NC_134083.1, forward strand.
AGGCGGTACCTCCGGAGATCTCTTTGCATATTTACTTTGGGACTACGAGATGGTATCTAGGGAGATCCCTTGTTGTTTAATCTTATATGTTGTACTTCTATTTTGTTGTGTTTTCCTTTTTGTTAAATTCCAGTCTCTTATTATATTGCTACATTCTCCTGCTTTATTGTTATATACCAGTGGGCCCTAACCTGACCTCGTCACTACTCGACCGAGGTTAGGCTTGGCACTTACTGGGTACCGTTGTGGTGTACTCATCCTACTCTTCTGTACATATTTTGTGTGCAGATCCAGGTGCTTCTTATCAGCCCGCTACTAGCTGAGAGTGCTTGCTGCTAGGGATGGGCATAATACCAGCCGAACCGAAAAAAATGGCCGACCGTGAATTTTGGTTTTTCGGTTTCGGTATAATCGGTTATTCGGTCGGTGAGGTTTTTAAATTATTAAATTTTAATTTTTCGATGCTGTTTATGGTTTTGGTATTTCGGTTTTCGGTTAAACCGAAAAACCGAAATTTTGGGTATGAGTCCAAAACTTATTACCCATCTGAAGCTTAATACCCATCTGAATTCTGAAGCCCACCCTATTTACCCAAACCCATCCAAAGCCTAACCTAAGACTTAGTGACTTACGTTACTTCCCTATTCCTATTTATTCCCTTCCTTAGAAATCAGAAATTAGGGTTCCTCCTCTAGTCCTCTGTGCGACTGTTGTAGTGCTGCCGACACCCGCTGCTGTCTGTTGTGATGCCTTCTTCCTCAGCTCATCTTCCTTTGAGTTGGGAAGTTGCATTTGCTGGAATGGATATGCAAATGCACATGCTTTTCTATTTCCAGAAAGTTACTAAGCTAGTGTTGACTTAATTATCTTATGCACAGGTAATTAACAATTGGTCTTTTAGTTGTCTCAAATTGTTAAATCCTTTATTGAAACGCTGCCTTGTTTGTTAAAAATAGATGGACGAGGGATATTTTATTCTGAAATATTTCAATGGCACATGTCTATCTATATTAACTACTAGCCAGAGGCCGACCTAAAGATTCGTAGTCTACATCGGATATAAAAATTTTGAACCGTTAATAACTGAAAAACTAAACCAAAAATAACCAAACCGAACCTTGAAAAAACCGCACCGAACCGAAAATACTTTGGTTTGATTTGGTTATTAATATTACAAAATCAAAAACCGATAAACCGAACCGTACTTTCATAATAACTGACCGAATCGACCGACGCCCACCCCTACTTGCTGCTGTACGGAGACTTTAACGTACATCTGCTGCTTCTGCAGACCTCGGGGTCCCCCTCTATTCTCTCTTCTATGTCATTTACCTTCCGTATTTCTTTTATTAGACTCTAGTGTATAGAGATTCTAGTTTCCTTCTGTAGCTTGTGACTTATGATGTTCCGGGTTTTGGAAATAATGTGTATTACTAGAGTGTTGGTTATTGTACATGCCTAGCTACATTGTTACCAGTTATTTAGTTATCTGTTACAGTTAGTTGTCAAGTTTTACTTCTATTTTGTTATTTCCACATCGAGGTTAGGCTTACCTAGTCGTAGAGACTAGGTGCCGTTATGACGTCTTACGGGGGGAATTAGGTCGTGACAAGTTGGTATCAGAGCTCTAGGTTCATAGGTATCGTGAGTCACAAGCCGGTTTATTAGAGTCTCGCGGATCGGTACGGAGATGTCTGTACTTATCTTCGGGAGTCTATGGAAATGTTAGGAAAAATTACACTCCTTGATTTTTTGTCGTGCGAAAATTGTTGACTTCAAAATTCTAAACTTTTGTATTCTATTCTCTCACAGATGGTGAGGACACATACAAGCGGATCTGATGACCAGGCACCTGCGCCCCTTGCTAGAGCCGCGAGAGGCCGGGGTCGGGGTAGAGGTCAAGGACGTCCACATGGTGCAACCAGAGCACCCGCACAAGCTGCTACAGAGGAGCCCCCAGTAGCTCCAGCTGGAGGGCAGACGCCTGAGGTATCTGTTGCTGCACCAGCCCTCCAGGAGACTCTAGCCCAGTTTATGAGTATGTTTAGTACCTTAGCTCAGGCTGGATTAATTCCACTTTCTCCTGCCACATCTCAGGCCGGGGGAGGAGCACAAACTCACGTCGTCGGTATTCCAGAGCAGCAGGTTCAGGTCGACCAGGTTCCAGAGATTATACCGATGCAGCCGGTAGCTCCAGCTCCGCCCAAGGTTAGGGTAGCAGTTTCTTAGGCGGAGCAGCTCAGACTTGAGAGGTACAAGAAGTACCACCCTCCTACCTTCAGTGGATTGACGTCAGAAGATGCCTAGGATTTTCTGGAGGAGTGTCACCGTATTCTCCGTACTATGGGTTTAGCAGAGACGAGTGGGTTTTTTTTACTACATTCCAGCTTAGAGGAGCAGCCTATCAGTGGTGGCATGCTTATGAGTTGGGTAGACCGGCTGAGGCAGCTTCACTTACATGGACCCAGTTCTCGGACATGTTCTTTAGTGAGTATGTTCCCAGAGTCTCAGGGACGCATGATGCTTTAAGCAGTTGTGCCAGGGTGCTATGATTGTGTCAGAGTATGCAGTTTGCTTTAGTGATTTGGCCCGACAAGCACCAGCCTTGGTTGCTATAGTTCGAGAGAGGGTTCGTCGGTTTATCGAGGGACTCCATCCCAGTATTAGGCTTAGCATATCCCGGGAGTTGGAGCTGGATATTTCTTACCAGCAGGTTGTAAGTATTGCCAGGAGATTAGAGGGTATGCTTGCTCGGGAGAGAGGGAAGAGGGGGCAAGAGGTCTTGAGAGTCTGGAACTTATAGTGGTACTCGTGTCCCAGCTGCAGTTCGTCATAGTAGGGGTTATGTGAGTCGCCCCGTCCATTCAGCACTTCCAGCTGTCAGTGGTATTCCGGCCCTTTCTAGGCCCCAAGAGCCTTATTATGCACCACCAGCATCTAGTGCACCTCCTGCACGGGATGCTTTTAGCATTCAGTCCAGCAGACCTGGCCCCCAACCACGCCCTTCGAGAGCTTGTTTTCAGTGTGGCGACACTCTCCATATGGTGAGGGATTGCCCCAGACTTAGGAGGGGTGCACCTCTACGGACTTCTCAGGCACAGCATGTTCCACCGGGTCCTCGGGCTATGATTACAGCACCAGCTACTACTCCACCTGCTCAACCAGCTCGAGGTAGAGGTCGGGGATGTCAAGGTCGCCCTAGAGGGAGAGGCTAGGCCAGATATTATGCTCTTCCCGCTCGTACAGAGGCAGTTGCTTCCGACTATGTCATTACAGGTATTGTTCCGGTCTGTCATAGAGATGCGTCGGTTTTATTTGATCCAGGCTCCACCTATTCCTATGTGTCCTCTTATTGTGCCCCGTATTTGGGCGTATCTCGTGATTCTTTGAGTTCTCCTGTTTAAGTGTCTACACCTGTGGGAGATTCTATTATTGTTGACCATGTGTATCGGTCATGTTTGGTTGTTCTTAGTGGTTTTGAGACCAGAGCCGATTTATTATTGCTCAGTATGGTAGATTTTGATATTATCTTGGGCATGGACTGGTTGTCGCCGCATTATATTATTCTTGATTGTCACATCAAGACCGTGACGCTGGCTATGCCAGGATTACCGCGATTAGAGTGGAGAGGTACCTTAGAGTATACTCCCAGCAGAGTTGTTTCATTTCTTAAAGCTCAACGAATGGTTGAGAAGGGGTGTGATGCATATTTATCTTATGTGAGAGATGTCAGTATTGATACCCCTACAGTTGCGTCCGTCCCAGTAGTGAGGGATTTTCCAGATGTATTTCTAGCTGATCTTCCGGGCATGCCGCCCGATAGAGATATTGACTTCGGCATTGATTTGTTGCCCGGCACTCAGCCCATCTCTATTCCTCTATATCGTATGGCTCCTCCTGACTTGAAGGAGTTAAATGAGCAGTTACAGGAGTTTCTTAATATGGGCTTCATTTGACCCAGTGTGTCACCTTGGGGTGCTCCTGTCTTATTTGTGAAGAAGAAGGATGGTTCTCTACAGATGTGTATTGATTACCGCCAGTTGAACAAAGTCACAGTGAAGAACAAATATCCATTGCCTCGTATTGATGACCTATTTGATCAGTTACAAGGTGCCAGAGTGTTTTCCAAGATTGAATTATGTTCAGGCTATCATCAGTTAAAGATTCGGGAGCCAGATATCCCGAAGACTCCTTTCAGGACTCGGTATGGTCACTACGAGTTTGGGCTGACCAACACCCCAACAGCATTTATGCACTTGATGCACAGTGTGTTCCAACCCTAACTTTATTGTAGAAATTATTTTCTCACAAGAAAAGAAGGTTATCTTTTTACCATTTTAAGAATTAAGCGTACACAAATTTGTACTCTTTATATGAGATTAGGAAAATTAGAAGTTGAGAAAATATATGTACTTTTACATGGATATTTTAATGAAATAATAGTGTATGTATTGATTTTATATGGTACCACATGACCATAATAGTAAGGGTGTACAAAGTGTATTAAAAGTGAGTTGTATTTTAAGTAATTTGAGACAATTCTAAATTATGCGGGTAATTGATTAATTACCGGATAGAGGGATATTGCCTAATTAATTAATTGATTATTGGAAAAGATTAATGTCCCCACCCCAACCCCATATGGCAGCAAGCCACTAAACCAAACAAATGACTCTTACTCCCTTTTAATTAGGTAGCCATCTAAAGTAATGTAGATATGACACTTACGTAGAAGTTTGGCTTCATTTTGACTTAAAGTAATCAAGTGAGAGATCCTATACCTTCTTCCTAATTCAAGACATAAAAAGATCCTATATTTTGTTCCTACATATTACATACCAATATTCTCTATATTATTATGGGATTAACAATCACTAGAAAATGCTGAATCGTAATTATCCCTCTTCTGCACATGGTTGCATTGATGAAGAGGAACTACAATACTTGCATTCAAGAAGTAAAAATGGAATGTAAAACCATACAACGAGTGATGCTGATTCCGTGTAGAATTAAGAAAGATGGATAAGAATTCAGAAAAGTAATGATCTTAAGCAAAAATTTCATACGAAATTATACTGCATAGTAGCAACGGATTTTTTCCTACTCCGATCCACCGTAACGTGTTTTGTCACAATTGACGTATGTTAAAGGGATTGTCAAGAAAATCGGCTCAGGTATGTTAAGGCTAATCCTTCTTTCTTTTGTTATGATCCAAGTAACGATACGTAAACGTAATGATATTTGATAAGTGTTTCTACTCTTAGCAGTTAAGGATGTCTATATTATTCATTCTCGTAAAGTGATATTCAAAAATGTCTAAGTATGTATCTAGTTCCCTATTGAGGTATTTGATAAAGATATTAATGTTGAATTATGGTTATGTTTCAGTTCTGCCTTACATACTCAGTACATTATTCGTACTGACGTCCTTTTGTTGGGGACGCTGCATTCATGCCTGAAGGTATAGATAATCAATTTGACGAGCCCTCATAGTAGACGATATTGGCATTCAGCAAAGGATCGGTAAGACTCCACCTCATTCAGAGTGCAACCGAGTCTATGAGTCATCGTGTTAGAGTTTTGCTAAAGACTTATGGGTAGGCCGGTACCCTGTCCCATTTGATGTCAAATAATCTTAGAGGCTTTGTAGACAGAGGTTCATTTTGTACAGTATGTCAGAGGCCTTGACGACCCATATGTATTCATGTTTTAAGAAAAATGGTTCAGTGATACAGAGTTGCCCACTTATAGTTATACATTACGAGTTGTGGCCATATTGGCCCATGATAGTTACAAAAATAAAATAGTTGTAGAGTGGTTCGTTCGGGCCAGCGCGGCACCGGGTGCCAGCAACGCCTCCCTAGGTTTGGGGCATGACAAAGTGGTATCAGAGTAGGTCGTGTCCTAGGGAGTCTACAAAGCCATGCCTAGTAGAGTCTCACTTATGGATGTGTTGTGCGCCACATTTATAATTGAGAGGCTATAGGGCATTTAGGAAATGTTACCCTTCTTTTATTTCCAGATCGTGCCATAAAGCTGAGTCGTAAGAAGTCAGTATGAAGCTTTCGCCAGATTTTGTATGCACCAGAGGTGCAGGTATTACAGTAGAGCTTTAAGGCGTAATATGGAAGGGAGTTTATGAAAGAAACAGAAGATACGATGCGAGATTGAAAGGTAAGTAAGGTAAAGGTGAAGAAGATATGAGATATTAAAGTACAAGAGATTGTGAATAGTCGAGACTTCAAATAGAGGTTGGGTTTTAGTTTAGTTTACAGAGGAGACCCTAGCGAAAGTTTTGAAAATCTCAAAGAGTTAACATTCGAAGACGAATGTTTCTAAAGGGGGGAAGGATATTACATCCCGTACCTTAGCATTAGGATATGCCATGGTAAATCCACATGAGTTCGAAGGGATTATGTCTATTAGGAGGTTACAGAGGATTTAACACATTATTATTATGAGACCTTGTAAGTTTACAATCTTGATATCGTTAGATATTATGTTAATGTGGTATTTTCTTCTAAGTGGAGTATTTTAGTAAAAGTTTTATAAGTATAATTTTGGATAGTTACCGTTATTACTATTTTCGAATATGGTAAATTATACATATAATATGAGAAAGTTTATGAGATTTTCTTTATTGTAAAAATAGAAATTATTTTCTCACAAGAAAAGAAGGTTGTCTTTTTACCATTTTAAGAATTAAGCGTACGCAAATTTGTACTCTTTATATGAGATTAAGAAAATTAGAAGTTGAGAAAATATATGTACTTTTACATGGATGTTTTAAAAAAATAATAGTGTATGTATTGATTTTATATGATACCACATGATCATAATAGTAAGGGTGTACAAAGTATGTTAAAAGTGAGTAGTTTTATAAGTAATTTGAGATAATTTTTAATTATGCGGGTAATTGGTTAATTACCGGATAGCGGGATATTACCTAATTAATTAATTGATTATTGGATAAGATTAATATCCCCACCCCACCCCCACGTGGCAGCAAGCCGCTAAACCAAACAAATGACTCTTACTCCCTTTTAATTAGGTGGCCATCTAAAGTAATGTAGATATGACACTTACGTAGAAGTTTGGCTTCATTTTGACTTAAAGTAATCAAGTGAGAGATCTTATACCTTCTTCCTAATTCAAGACTTAAAAAGATCCTATTTTTTGTTCCTATATATTACATACCAATATTCTCTATATTATTATGGAATTAACAATCACTAGCAAATGTTGAATCGTAACTATCCCTCTTCTACACATGGTTGCATTGATGAAGAACAACTACAATACTTGCATTCAAGAAGTAAAAACGGAATGTAAAACCATACCACGAGTGATGCTGATTCCGTATAGAATTAATAGATATGGATAAGAATACAGCAAAGTAACGATCTTAAGCAAATATTTCATACGAAATTATACTGCATAGTATCAACGGAGTTTTTCCAACTCTGATCCGCCGTAACGTGTTTTGTCGCAATTGACGTATGTTAGAGGGATTGTCAAGAAAATCGGCTCAGGTATGTTAAGGCTAATCCTTCTTTCTTTTGGTATGATCCAAGTAACGATACATAAACGTAATGATATTTCATAAGTATTTCTACTCTTAGCAGTTAAGGATGTCTATGTTATTCATTCCCGTAAAGTGATATTCAAGCATGTCTAAATGTGTATCTAGTTCCGTATTGAGGTATTTGATAAAGATGTTAATGTTGAATTATGGTTATGTTTCAGTTCTGCCTTACATACTCAGTACATTATTCGTACTGACGTCCTTTTGTTGGGGACGCTGCATTCATCCCTGCAGGCATAGATAATCAATTTGACGAGCCCTCATAGTAGACGAGATTGACATTCAGCAAAGGATCAGTAAGACTCCACCTCATTCGGAGTGCAGCCGAGTCTATGAGTCATCGTGTCAGAGTTTTACTAAAGACTTATGGGTAGACCGGTACCCTGTCCCATTTGATGTCAAATAATCTTAGAGGCTTTGTAGACAGAGGTTTATTTTGTACAGTATGTCAGAGGCCTTGACGGCCCATATGTATTCATGTTGTAAGAAAAATGGTTCAGTGATACAGTGTTGCCCACTTATAGTTATACATTACGATTTGTGGCGATGTTGGCCCATGATAATTACAGGAAAAAAATAGTTGTAGAGTGGTTTGCTCGGGCCAGTGCGTCACCGGGTGCCAGCCACGCCTCCCCAGGTTTGGGGCGTGACACCTCGTGCCACAATAACCACCACACGACAGAAACCTTGTGCCACAATTACCACCACATGGCAGAAACCTCGTGCAAACACAAAACTGAATACAACAACAACAACGACAATAACACAAGAATACGGCAAGTAAATCAACTCAAAAACTCCAGAACACAAAGAGACGGAAGAACGAGCTCGCAAGGAAAGACACAACAAGAAATAATGGTACAACATAGCTGTCACGACCCAAAACTAACCCATGTCGTGATGGCACCTATCGTGGAACTAGGCAAGCCGACTCATTTCCAAAACAAACTGATATTTTCATTTTAAATATAATTTCAATATTATTTACCATAAAAACCTTCGTAAAGGAGTTCAAATCAAAATACAAATGCGTAAGGAAAAGCTCGACATCGGGGTGTCACTAGTCATGAGCATCTACTACAATCTGTCTAACAATATCAAGGCTAACTCAGCCTAGAAAATAGATAAATACAACTAGAGGAAGATAAGAGAGAGAAGAGCAGGGGCTGCGATCGCCAAACAACTACCTTTCTATCTCCAAGAAAATATGCAACCAGAACACTCAATAATCGCTACCGTGTCCAGATACACCCGAATCTACACACAAGGTGCAGGGAGTAACGTGAGTACGCCAACTCAGTAAGTAACAACAATAAATAAATACTGAGCAGTAGTGACGAGCAATAAAGCATATAACGTTCATATCATGAAATCTCAGTAAAGTACAACATGCTCTAAAGCATATAACGTTCATATCATGAAATCTCAGTAAAGTACAACATGCTCTAAAATTTAGTGTTTGAATCAAATCATCTCGTTTAAACCCAGTTCCAGTAAAAATAAATCATTTAAAGATATTTTTCCAACAGTTTTTCAAACAAAGGCTCAATGCAAAGGTTAGCAAAAATGATGAAATCATAAACAGCCCCTCGGGCAAAACATTACTAATATACAGCCCCTCGGGCAAACCTCACAGTCACTCGTGCCACTTGGGAATACCTCACAATCACTCTTGCCACTCGGGCATACCTCACAATCACTCGTGCCTCCCAGTCACTCAGCATCCGGCACTCGACACTAGCACTCAGTAGGTACCTGCGCTCACTGGGGGTGTGTACAGACTCCGGAGAGGCTCCTTCAGCCCAAGCGCTATAATCTGCACGGACAACTCACGTGATGCACGGATAACTCACGTGCTATAATAATAAAGTATGTTGCAGGCAGGCATCCCCAATCCACACTCATCCTCTCAATCAGGCCCTCGGTCTCACTCAGTCATAAACCTTTCAAGCCACTCGGGCATTTCAGTAAAACAGGGTATTCGACCCAAAATATTTATATGCATAAAAAATAGAGTCATAAAATTGAGTTATGCGGTAAACAAGTATAAACATGACTGAGTATAGATTTTCAATCGAAAACAATGAGAGAATAGTAAGAAATAGACCCTAAGGGTCCAAACAACACTGGCGCAAGGCCCAAACATGGAATTCAGCCCAATTTACAGAAACTCTTTCTAAAACATATGAGTATAATATAGTTTCAACAAAATATGCAACTTTACAGTTGCTACGGGACGGACCAAGTCACCAATTCTCAACGGTGCACGCTCACACACCCGTCACCTAGCATGTGTGTCACCTTAAAGTAGTAAAATGATACGAAATCTGGGGTTTCATACCCTCAGGACTAGATTTACAATCGTTACTTACCTCAAGCCGTGAAATTCTTATTCTGCAATGTCCTTTCCTCGTGAATTGGTCTCCAAACGCCTTGAATCTGGTCATAAATAATTCGTTTCAGTCAATAAAATTCATTGGAATTAATTCCATAAGATAATAATGATTTTCCATAAAAATCCAAAAATTAGCTCAAAAAATCGCCCGTAGGGCCCACGCCTCGGAACTCGACAAAAGTTACAAAATACGGAAGCCCATTCAACCACGAGTCTAACCATAATAATTTTACCAAAATCCGACCCCAACTCGACCCTCAAATCTCCAATTTAAACCAAGAGGGTTTTCAAATTTTCCCAGCTTAATACACCAATTAAATGATAAAAACAACCATGGATTCGGGTAATTTAACCAATATTGAGTTAAGAACACTTACCCCATTGTTTCCTCTGAAAATCACCCAAATCGCCTCATATCCGAGCTCCAAATCGTCAAAAACTACCATTTTCAGAACTTAAACTCACTGCCCAGACTTTTCTTCTTCGCGAACGCGGTCAGTGCCTCGCGTTCGCGAAGCACAAAATAACCTCCGTCTAAATTCCTCATTTGTGTATGTGACATCACCTTCGCGTTCGCGAAGAACAAAATGCCTCTGCCTCAATGTCTTCTACGCGAACGCGTCCAACCCATCGCGAATGCGATGCTTCGTTCCCCCCCCCCTCCCCCCGGTCAAACTTCTCAAAAATTAAACTTTCGGCATTTCAAGACTAATTCCTCTACGGACTTCCAAATAATATTCCGGACACGCTCCTAAGCCCAAAATCACCATACGGAGCTATTGACATCATCAAAATTCAAATCCGAGATCGTTTACACATAGGTCCATATCCGGTCCACTTTTCTAAGTTAAATTTTTTAATTATGAGACTAAGTGTCTCATTTCACTCCGAGTTCCTTCCGGACCAGAACCAACTAACCCAATATAACATAATATAGTTGAATAACACAAAAAGAAGTAGAAATGGGGAAAACGGGGCTATAACTCTCGAAACGACCGGCCGGGTCATTACATCCTCCCCCTCTTAAACATTCGTTCGTCCTCGAACGGGTCTAGAAACATACCTGGAGTCTCGAATAGGCGTGGATATCTGCTCCGCATCTCCTGCTCGGTCTCCCAGGTGGCCTCCTCCACAGGCTGACCTCTCCACTGCACCTTCACTGAAGTTATATCCTTTGACCTCAACCTTCGAACCTGCCGATCCAAAATAGCCACCGGCTCCACATCATAAGTCATATCACCCTCCAACTGAACCGTGCTGAAATCCAAAACATAAGACGGATCTCCAATATACTTTCGGAGCATGGAAACATGAAACACTGGATGCACACTCGACAAGCTGAGTGGCAAGGCAAGCTTATAAGCCACCTCCCCAATCCTCTGAAGCACCTCAAAAGTCCCAATGAACCGGGGGCTCAACTTGCCCCTCTTCCCAAACCTCATAACACCTTTCATTGGTAATACCTTCAGCAAAACCTTCTCCCCAACCATAAAAGACACATCATGGACCTTCCTATCCGCGTAGCTCTTTTGCCTAGACTGCGTCGTGCGAAGCCGCTCCTGAATCAATTTCACCTTATCTAATGCGTCCTGGACCAAGTCTGTACCTATGAGCCTAGCCTCACCTGGCTCAAACCATCCAACCAGAGATCTACACCTCCTCTCATACAAAGCCTCGTACGGAGCCATCTGAATACTCGACTGATAACTGTTGTTATATGCAAACTCCACAAGTGGCAGAAACTGGTCCCATGAACCCCCAAAGTCAATGACACAAGCACGCAACATGTCCTCCAATATCTGAATAGTGCGCTCGGACTGCCCGTCCGTCTGAGGGTGAAAAGTTATGCTCAACTCAACCTGAGTACCCAACTCTCGCTGCACGGCCCTCCAAAACTGCTATGTGAACTGAGTACCCCTATCTGAAATGATGGAAACTAGGACACCATGCAGGCGAACGATTTCTCGGATGTAAATCTCAGCCAACTGCTCTGATGAGTAAGTAGTACCAACTGGAATGAAGTACGCGGACTTGTCAGCCGATCCACAATAACCCAAATAGCATCGAACTTCCTCGAAGTCCGTGGGAGCCCAACTACAAAGTCCATGGTGATCCGCTCCCACTTCCACTCTGGGATCTCTAATCTTTGAAGCAAGCCACCCGGTCTCTGATGCTCATACTTAACCAGCTGACAGTTGAGACACCGAGCCACAAACCCAACTATATCCTTCTTCATCCGCCTCTACCAATAGTGCTGCCTCAAATCCCGGTACATCTTCGTGGCACCCGGATGGATGGAATACCGCGAGCTGTGGGCCTCCTTAAGAATCAACTCTCGAAGCCCATCTACATTAGGCACACATATCCGGCCCTGCATTCTCAGCACGCCGTCATCATCAATAGTCACATCCCTAGCATCACCTCTCTGAACCCTGTCCTGAAGAATGAGCAAGTGGAGGGTCATCATACTAACGCTCCCTGATACGATCATAAAGAGAAGACCTGGAGACCACACAAGCCAATACCCGACTAGGCTCCGAAATATCCAATCTGACAAGCTGGCCCGCTAAGGCCTGAACATCCAATGCCAAAGGTCTCTCTGCTGCTGGAAGATATGCTAAACTCCCCAAACTCTCTGCCCGGTGACTCAAAGCATCGGACACCACATTGGCCTTCCCCGGATGGTACAAAATAGTGATATCATAGTCCTTAAGAAGCTCCAACCATCTCCGCTGACGCAAATTAAGATCCTTCTGCTTTAACAGATACTGCAGACTCCGGTGATCAGTATAGATCTCACAATGAACCCCATACAAATAATGACGCCAAATCTTCAAGGCGTGAACAATGGCTGCTAACTCAAGATCATGGACAGGATAGTTCTTCTCATGGTTCTTCAACTGGCGCGAGGCATAGGCAATCACCCTACCCTCCTGCATCAAAACACAACCAATGCCTATCCTTGAGGCATCACAATACACGGTGTAAGAACCTGAAGCTGATGGCAGAACCAACACTGGAGATGTGGTCAAAGCAGTCTTGAGCTTCTGAAATCTCTCCTCACACTCATCCGACCACCTGAATGGAGCACCCTTTTGGGTCAATCTGGTCAAGGGCGATGCAATAGATGAAAATCCCTCCACAAATCGACGGTAGTAACCCGCCAAACTAAGAAAGCTCCTAATCTCCGTGGCTGAGGACGGTCTGGGCCAACTCTGCACCGCCTCTATCTTCTTCGGATCCACCTGAATACCCTCACTGGACACCACGTGCCCCAAGAATGCTACTGAACTGAGCCAAAACTCACATTTGGAGAACTTTGCATAAAGCTTCTCCTCCCTCAATCTCTGTAATACAATCTTCAAATGCTGAGCGTGCTCCTCCTGGCTACGAGAGTACACCAGGATGTCATCAATGAATACAACAACGAATGAGTCCAAATAGGGCTGGAATACACTGTTCATCAAATGCATGAACATTGTTGGGGCATTGGTCAACCCAAAAGACATCACCAAGAACTCATAATGGCCATATCGGGTCCTGAAAGCTGTCTTAAGAATATCTGAATCCCGAATCTTCAGTTCATGATAACCGGACCTCAAATCAATCTTGGTGAACACCCTCGCTCCCTGAAGCTGGTCGAATAAATCATTAATACGAGGCAAAGGATACTTGTTCTTGACTGTGACCTTGTTCAACTGCCTGTAATCAATACACATTCTTATGGAACCATCCTTCTTTTTCACAAATAGAACCAGTGCACCCCAAGGTGACACACTAGGCCGAATAAACTCCTTATCAAGGAGTTTCTGAAGCTGTTCTTTCAATTCCTTCAACTCTGTCAGTGCTATACGATACGGTGGAATAGAAATGGGCTGAGTGCCTGGCACCAAATCAATACCAAAGTCAATATCTCTGTCAAGCGACATGCCCGGCAGGTCTGCAGGAAACACATTCAGAAAATCATGTACCACCGAAACAGAATCGATGACAGGAGTCTCTTCACTAACAACCCTCACAAAAGCCAAATAAGATAGGCAACCCTTCTCAACCATGCGTTGAGCCTTCAAATATGAAATCACCCTAATTGGTACATAATCTACAGAACCGCTCCACTCAACCCTCGGAATTCCCGGCATAGTCAACGTCACCGTCTTAGCGTGACAATCTAGAATAGCATGACATGGAGATAACCAATCCATACCCAATATCACGTCAAAGTCGACCATAGTGAGTAGTAAAAGGTCCACTTGGGTCTCCAGACCCCCAATAGTCACCACACATGACCGATATACATGGTCCACAATAATAGTATCGCCCATAAGAGTAGATACATTAATAGAAGAAACTAGAGACTCACGGGGCATATCCAGAAAATGGGCGAAATACAAGGAAACATATGAATACATGGAACCAGGATCAAATAATACTGAGGCATCTCTGTGACAAACTGAGACAATACCTGTAATCACAACATATGAAGCAATAGTATCTGGTCTGGCAGAGAGAGCATAGAAACGGGCCTGACCACCCCCTGATCTGCCTCCCCCTCTAGGGCGACCCCTAGCTGACTTACCTCCACCCCGAGCTGACTGGGCCAACTCGGAGAACCGCATCTCATACTGTGTCATAGACATATCACCCTGGTGAAGCCGCTCAAACTGTCTACGCAGCTCCTCTCTGTGGGATCGAGGCACAAACTTCTCCAAAAAGACCACGAAGAACTGCTGCCAAGTAAGGGATGTTGCGCTAACAGGCCTACGCCTCTCGTAAGTCTCCCACCATCTGAGTGCAGCTCCAGAAAACTGAAAGGTAGTGAATGAGACCCCACAAGTCTCCAAAATACCAGTAGTACAGAGTATCCTCTGACACATGTCCAAAAAGTCCTGAGCATCCTATCTCTCTGTGCCACTGAAAGGTGGTGACTGAAGTCTCCCAAACCTCTCCAACCTACGTTGATCATCCTCAGGCATAGCAGGAACCACATAATCCTGAGCAACAGCAACCGGCTGGGCTGGTGGTGCCTCCGGTGTTTGAAGTCCCTAAATAACCTGCTCGGGTGTGCGAGCAGCGGGAGTCTGAGTGCCTCCCCTGGCCTGAGAAGTGGTTGCGGCCGTCGAAATAGAGACCGCCTGAGCAAGGCCGGTACATTCTGTCAGAATCTTAGCTAGGGCCTCCTGAACACCTGGAATCACAATAGGCACAGGTGGTGCCTAAGCTGGTGCATCTATAACTGGAACCTGGTCCTGATCTGGGACAACCGGTGGATCTCCAGGTACTGCCCCAGCTGTTGTACGGGCTGCACCTCTGCCCCTACCACGTCCTCTACCGCGGCCTCGGCCTCTCGCGGCCCTGGCTGGTGGTACTGGTGGCTGGCCCTCCTGACCGGTAGTACGAGTCCTCACCATCTGTGAGAGAATGAAATAACAGATGTTTAGTTACTAGAATCAACAGATTCGCACGAGAAGAACTCAAGAATGTGGAAATTTTTCCTAAAGGTTCTGCAGCCTCTCGAAGATAAGTACAGACAGTTCCATACCGATTCGCAATACTCTACTAAACCCACTCATGACTCATGAGATCTATGTAACCTAGGCTCTAATACCAATCTGTCATGACCCAAAACTAACCCCTGTCGTGATGGCGCCTATCGTGGAACTAGGCAAGCAGACTCATTTCCAAAACAAACTGATATTTTCATTTTAAAGATAATTTCAATATTATTTACCATAAAAACCTTCGTAAAGGAGTTCAAATCAAAATAAAAGTGTGGAAGGAAAAGCCCGACATCGGGGTGTCACAAATCATGAGCATCTACTACAATCTGTCTAACAATATCAAGGCTAACTCAGCCTGGAAAATAGCTAAATACAACTAGAGAAATATAAGAGAGAGAAGAGCAGGGGCTACGATCGCCAAAAAGCTACCTTGCTATATCCAAGAAAATCTGCAAATAGAACACTCAATAACCGCTACAGTGTCCAGCTACACCTGAATTTGCACACAAGGTGCAAGGAGTAACATGAGTACGTCAACTCAGTAAGTAACAACAATAAATAAAGACTGAGCAGTAGTGACGAGCAATAAAGCATATAACGTTCATATCATGAAATTTCAGTAAAGTACAACATGCTCTAAAAATCAGTGTTTGAATCAAATCATCTCGTTTAAACCCGGTTCCAGTAAAAAAAATTATTTAAAGATATTTTTCCAATAGTTTTTCAAACAAAGGCTCAATGCAAAGGATAGAAAAAATGATGAAATCATAAACAGCCCCCCGGGCAAAGCATCCCTCATATACAGCCCCTCGGGCAAACCTCACAATCACTCATGCCACTCGGACATACCTCACAATCACTCTTTCTACTCGGGCATACCTCACAATCACTCATGCCTCCCAGTCACTCAGTACTTGGCACTCGCACTCAGTAGGTACCTGCGCTCACGGCACTCGACACTCGCACTCAGTAGGTACCTGTGCTCACTGGGGGTGTGTACAGACTCTGGAGGGGCTCCTTCAGCCCAAGCGCTATAATCTGCATGGACAACTCGCGTGCTATACTAATAAAGTATGCTGCAGGCAGGCAGCCCCGATCCACACTCATCCTCACAATCAGGCCCTCAGCCGATATCAACATGTTGCGGCGTGCATCCCGATCCCATAAATATCCTCACAAATCATGCCCTCGGCCTCACTCAGTCATAAACCTCTCAAGCCACTCTAGCATTTCAGTAAAATAGGGCATTCGGCCCAAAACATTTATATGCATCAAAAATAGAGTCATAAAACTGAATTATGCGGTAAACAAGTATAAACATGATTGAGTATAGATTTTCAATCGAAATCAATGAGAGGATAGTAAGAAACAGCGCCTAAGGGTCCAAACAGCACTGGCGCAAGGCCCAAACATGGCATTCAGCCCAATTTACAGAAACTCTTTCTAAAACATATGAGTATCATATAGTTTCAACAAAATATGCAACTTAACAGTTGCTACGGGACGGACCAAGTCACCAATTCCCAACGGTGCACACCCACACGCCCGTCACCTAGCATGTGCGTCACCTCAAAGTAGTAAAATGATACGAAATCTGTGGTTTCATACCCTCAGGACTAGATTTACAATCGTTACTTACCTCAAGCCTATGAAATTTTTATTCTGCAATGTCCTTTCCTCGTGAATTAGTCTCCAAACGCCTCGAATCTGGTCATAAATAATCCGTTTCAGTCAATAAAATTTATTGGAATTAATTCCATAAGATAATAATGATTTTCCATAAAAATCCGAAAATTAGCCCAAAAAATTGCCCGTGGGGCCCATGCCTCGGAACTCAACAAAAGTTACAAAATCCGGAAGCCCATTCGACTACGAGTCTAACCATATCAATTTTACCAAAATCCGACCCCAACTCGACCCTCAAATCTCCAATTTAAACCAAGAGGGTTTTCAAATTTTCCCAATTCAATTCACCAATTAAATGATAAAAACAACCATGGATTCGGGAAATTTAACCAATATTGAGTTAAGAACACTTACCCCGTTGTTTCCTCTGAAAATCACCCAAAATCGTCTCAAATCCGAGCTCCAAATCGTCAAAAATTTAAAATGGGACGAAGTCCCATTTTCAGAACTTAAACTCACTGCCCAGACTTCTCTTCTTCGCGAACGCGGTCAGTGCCTCGCGTTCGCGAAGCACAAAATAACTCCCGTCCAAATTCCTCCTTCGCGAACGCGACATCACCCTCGTATTCGTGAAGCACAAAATGCCTCTGCCTCAATGCCTTCTACGCGAACGCGTCCAACCCATCGCGAACGGGATGCTTCATTTTCCCCCTCACTACGCGAACGCGACACCCCCTACGCGAACGCGTAGACTAATTGCCTGGGGTCCTCGGCTGCTTCCTCTCTTCTTCGCAAACGCGTAACACCTCTCACGTTCGCGATGCACACCCAGTCCACCCTTCACGAACACGTTCTTCTCTCCATGAACGCGAAGAGAAAATATTGCCAGCCTCTCAGTTCCTCTTTGCGAACGCGAGGATCCACTCGCGAACGCGATGAAGGAAACCAGATAGTGTATCAGAAATATTCCAGCAGAGTTTCAACTCCATAATCCAACCCGTTAACCATCCGAAACTCACCCGAGCCCCTCGGGACCTCAACCAAATATACCAACAAGTCCTAAAATATCATACGGACTTAGTCGAACCCTCAAATCACCTCAAACAACGCTAAAACCATGAATTACACCCCAATTCAAGCCTAATGAACTTTGAAATTTCTAATTTCTACAAACGACGCCGGAACCTATCAAATCACGTCCGATTGACCTCAAATTTTGCACACAAGTCATAAATGAAATAACAGAGGTATTCCAATTTTCAGAATCGGATTCCGACCCCGATATCAAAAAGTCAACCCCCCGGTCAAACTTCTCAAAAATTAAACTTTCGGCATTTCAAGCCTAATTCCTCTACGGACTTCCAAATAATATTCTGGACATGCTCCTAAGCCCAAAAATTACCATACGGAGCTATTGGAATCATTAAAATTCAAATCCGAGGTCGTTTACACATAGGTCCATATCCGATCCACTTTTCTAACTTAAATTTTTTAGTTATGAGACTTAGTGTCTCATTTCACTCCGAGTTCCTTCCGGACCCGAACCAACTAACCCGATATAACATAATATAGCTGAATAACACAAAATGAAGTAGAAATGGGGAAAACAGGGCTATAACTCTCGAAACGATCTGTCGGGTCATTACAATAGCAATAGCTCAACAAGGAAGATATACTGTGTAGCAATGATTCCACATAAGTACAATTCAACGATAAGAGGGATAACTGTGAATCAATGACTCCAATTAAGGGTAAGTCAATAATGATAAGGGATAACAAAACTTCAATTAGAGTTGATCAATTACGGAAGAAATTCAACAAACTCAATTACGGATAAGCAGATTATGGGAAATATAATAATAACTTCAACTAATGACAGGCAATTACGGAAAAGATAGCATAGCAATAAAAGAAGAAACAACTTCAGTTAAGAGTTAAGACACATAAGAGTTTAATCGGTAATAATGGTGGAACATGAAGCAATTAATTCCAAATAAAGACACGTAGAGGTGAAACTAGTAAATGGGGGATTTACCATAACAAAACAACTTCATATCTAATGAACATAAGAACCTAAGAGCCCTAAAAGGTCAAATTTTCACAAATAAGCCCGAGCACGTACTCGTCACCTCGCGTACACGAACTTCACATGACACAATTAGCACCAAAGACTTACATCCTAAGGGGTAGTCCCCCCCTCCCCCCACAAAGTTAGGCAAGATACTTACTTCAAAGAAGCTAGACCGTTACTCTAAAATGAGCTTCTCGAGTGAAACAACCTTCGGACGGCTCAAATCTAGTCAAAATAACCTCAATTCATTAATTAAACTCATAGAAAATAATTCTGGATAATAAAGTTTCAATCTTTAACAAGAACTAAAAGTCAACCCAAAAGTTGAACCCCATGTCCGCACCTCAGAACCTGATAAAATTTACAAAACCCGAACACTCATTCCGATACGAGGTCAACAATACCAAAATTATCAATTTCCGACATCAATTCATCCTTCATATCATCATTTTCACATTTTGAAAGATTTCTTCAAAAATTCTCATTTTCCTCAACTCAAAACACTAATTTAATAATAGAAATAAAGATGAAATCATGAAGTATAATCAATTTTGGGTGAAGAACACTTACCCCAATGATTTGCTTGAAAACCAATGAAGAATCGCTCACATCCGAAGTCTACAACTCAAAATATGGAGAAAATGGCCAAACCCTCGACTTATATGATTCTGCCCAGGCATGACCGCACATGCGACGCATTAGCCGCTTCTGCAGCGTCACATTTGCGACAAAACATCCACTTTTGTGGAGAATCACTGGAGGCCGCCCAACGCACCTGCGGAAAAAGCCACGCTTCTGCGCTAACGCAGGTGCGGCTAGTGTTGCGCTTCTGTGCTGCCTCATCGATCCTGCGCCTTTCCCGTCCGCTTCTGCAATCACGCAGGTGCGGAATATCCTTCGCACCTACTCCAACTTACTAGACCTGATCATTTCGCTTCTGCGACCAATTCATACTTCTGCGTGCACTCACCTGCAGTCCCTCACGCGCAGGTGCGAAGACACTAGTTAACAAAAAATTCCAGCAGTTCCAAACAATACTCCAACGATCTGAACCCCGTCCGAAACTGATCCGAGCCACTCGGGACCTCGTCCGAATATACCAATAAGTCCCATAACGTAACACGAACCTACGCGAGGCCTCAAATCACATCAAACAACGTCGAAACTACAAATCACACCACGAATCAAACTTATGAATTTCCAAGTCTTCTAACTCGCAAAACGCGTGCCAAAATATATCAAATCAACCCGGAATAACGCCAAATTTTTCATGCAAGTCCCAAATGACATAATGGAGCTAATACAGTTCTCGGAACTGCAATCCGAGCCTGATATCGCCAAAGTCAACTCTCGGTCAAACCTCTCAATCTTCCAAAACTTCAACTTTCCAATTTTCGCTGTAATGCTTCAAATTACCCTACGGACCTCCAAATCCAAATCCAAACGCACGCCTAAGTCCAAAATCACCATACGAAACTATTGGAACCATCAAAATGCCATTTTGGAGTCGTCAACATAAAAGTCAAATTTCGGTCAACTCTTACCGCTTAAGCTTCTAAAAACGAATCTTTCTTCCAAATCAATCCCGAATCATCTGAAATCCTAACTCGACTATGCACGCACGTCATAACTCATAATACCGAGTTGCTCGAGACCTTAAGCTATTGAATGGAACACTAATTCTTAAAACAACCAGTCAGGTCGTTACATTCTCCCCCTCTTAAACAAACGTTCATCATCGAACATGTCAAGAATCATTCTAAAGTCATCAAATCACTGAATGAACTTACCATACATACACCCGCGGGTGATCCCACGTACCCCAATCCACATAGGTCCGACGAAACCGTCCCAACTAATAATTATTCCTTTTACCCCCACACTGATAATACCAAATTTCTAACCATCCAATCCTTCCCAAAAGACCTGATTCCCACATCAACACATGGTGCCAACCTCAACCGGATGCAAAAACTTATGCCTACACCCACAAGGTACAATCACACGACGTAACACATCACACATATGCCTTTAACAACAACTCTAGCCACAGTAGGTGCCCATAATTAAATCTAGTACCAGCAATTAGCCTCATATCCGTTAGAATCCTATTTCAAACCTTCACAACACTAACAACTATGCAAGAAACATGAAGACCTCGTAACTATTCACCTGAATCAACAAGTCACATCTATCGCCACCTGGGCACACACCTCGCAAGCTAAAACCCAATAAGCACAGTACGAATATGACTGAATATATAAGGAAACACATGAAAGAACTATCAAACATGCCTGACAGGCACCACTCCTTATCAGTACCATACTACGAACCGATTACATAAGGAAGAATCAAACATATGGAAAAATTGCAAGGACCTCATCCTGATATAACTCCATCGCGGCACGCAGCCGGTTTAACACATCGAACACATGACACCGCGGAGATCTCACCCTCAACTCTGAATCACAAGTAGAATACACATCATACCAACTGAAACCTTCAACTAATTCAATTATGCCAACAAGAGTCACAACACATACTGAACTCCCACACTAGTTGAACATCTAAACCATAAATCGTAACCAACCATCCGAAAATCACATCAAAACTACTGTAATGAGTAACATAAATTCACTTCTAGTCCCATAGCTCTCAATAATGAATTAAAGCAACACAATAGACACGGGCTACCACTGTAGAATCTCCCAACAAGGGTAAACACATAAGTTGAGTACAAGATCACAAAACTCACCCATATGTGAAGTAAAATAGAAGGACTCACCCAGAATAAGTAGGACCGAAACAAAATACGAATAATGCTCCTCTATAACAATTCGAACCCATACCTGTACGACATCATCTAGTGCAGCGGCCTCAGCCCTACTATAGAAAACACATCAACGGGCCGGGCCTCCCCTCGTAGGCGCCCTCTACTCGCCTAACATGTACCCCAAGATAGCGGTGCAGGTATATCAATAACTGAAATAGAACTCATAGCCTGATTACCCCGCTGTGACACATCTATCCAAAGTCTAAGACAATCTCACACCATGTGGCTGGTATCTCCACACTCAAAGCAACCTCTCTACTAACGTGGCTGTGGAAGCTGTCCGGTACCTTGAGACCCATGGGTACCTAAAAAAGTGTGCGAAGCCTGAAGTGCAAACTGAACTGGCTAGGCCAAAAACCCTCTATCATGCCGTAACCAGCCTCAACATAGGGACCAGTAGATCTCTCCGGTCTATGAGGCCTCTTATTCTCCCTACTTTCTCTCTCCTAGCTCCGTATGCCCTCTAATCGGCGAGCAATCTCTACCACCTGCAGAAATGGAACATCCGGCTCCAACTCCCCAGCCCTGCTGAACAGGATATCATGACTGAGTCCCCCAATGAACCTGCGGACTCACACTAACAGTGGAAATCGAAGTAGGTACATGTCTGGACAATTCATTGAATATAACAACATACTCTGAAATTAACATAGTGCCCTGGCGTAGCGGCTCAAACTCCACGTGCCATGCATCCCGAAGGGTCTGGGGAACGAACTCTCTAAAGAACACCTATGAAATTTGAACCCATGAAAGTGAAGTTGCATTGGCCGGACTACCCAACTCATACGCTCGCCACCACTGATATGCTGCTCCCTCAAGCTGGACTGTAGTAAAAGCAACCCCACTTGTCTCCACAATACCCATAGTGCAGAGAATACAGTATCACTCCCCTAGGAACCCATGTGCATCCTTTGAAGCCAAACCACTGAAAGTATGAGGGTATTACTCCTTGAACCTAGCAAGTCTAAGTTGTTCTTCCTCATATGTTATTGCCTTAACCACGGGCTGAAATAGGATAACCGGCTATGTCGGCATGACACCTGGAACCTGACCAACATGGACTCGCTATTCTAGAGTACGGGGGCGGGAGTCTGAGCTCCTCCCCCGATCTGTGAAGTAGCTGGTGCAACCGGAATCAACCTCGCCTGAGCCAATGTACCAAACATGCTCAGGAACTGTGCTAAAGTCTTATGAAGTCCTGGGATCACAATAGGCGCCTCCAGTACCTGCCTCCCAACCGGAGCTACTAACAGCTCCTCAACTGGTGCTCTGACAGGTGCTCTAGCTGTAGCACGTGCTCCTCATCGGCCTCTGCCTCCGCCCTGGTCCCTAGCAACACCGGCTCTGGGGGCAGCATTATCAGTAAATGTAGCTCATGTCCTCACTATTTGTGAGAGAATAGAATGACACAAGTTCAAACTTCGAGATCAATAAACTCGCACTATAGGAATAAAGGGAGTGAAATTGTCCTAATAGTTCCGTAACCTCTCGAAGATAAGTACAGACATCTCCGTACCGATCAGCAAGACTCTACTACACTCGCTTATGACTCGTAGCACCTATGAACCTAGAGCTCTAATACCAACTTGTCACGACCCCAGTTTCCCTCTATAGGATGTCATGATGACACCTAGTCTCAAAGAATAGGTAAGCTTAACGCTTACTGAATTAATAGAAGAAATCAACCATCAAACGAAGAATATAAGAAACAAATCTTATACACAAATACAATTCCCAAAATCGATAGTACAAGTCATAAGCTCTACTCAGTTCGCTAAGAGAATCCTTAAGTACAATTGTTCGGAATGGAAATCAAACAATACAAAAACAAAATCAGAAGGTGACTCTGAGGCCTGCGAATGCGACGGCTGGTTTACCTTGAGTCTGCAAAGCTCGACCCGCCAGCTAATAATCAACAACAACCGTGGCACTTGGATCTGCACAAAAATATACAGAAGCGTAGTATGAGTACACCATAACGGTACCTAGTAAGTATCAAGACTAACCTCGGTGAGGTAGTAACGAGGGACACTCAAGACAGCTACCGGACTAAACAACGTGAACAAGTGTGAAGGTGAACTAACAGAGGAAACAATATTAATATAAAGCTAAGCATGAAAAGGAACACAGATTAATACTTGCAATGATACACTAATAACAACATTTAATAGGAAGAATTCAGGTAATAATGTTGTAGAGTAATTGAACACAGTCTAAGTCAGTGAAACCAAATAAAAGAAAACTAGCAACAACTCAATAAGAACAATCGCTCTCACACCAGATTTGTTCAAGCATTTTCACGAGATACCGAACTTCATAATCACAACTCACGGGTCTCAATTCTTGAACCCTAATCACTTGGCACCTTATGCCCACATTTCAATTCATAACCGCACGGACGACTCACGTGCCAAGAGGACAACTCTCACACGGAAGGCAAGTAGAGAAGAGTACATGTAATGGTCAATAACATCAGGACTCATCTCCTTAAACCGATATGGGTGATTCATCTATGTGTATGCTTGTGCAAGTGTTCTACCACAATTCAAGTCCACAATTAAGAGTCGAGATAAGGAATGGCACACAAGAAACGATCACCACGAAATATACAATGTAAATAAGACAACAATGAAGTGGACGTAACGGCAAGCACAACAAGATTAGCAACATAGAACTGAGCAAATAGAGAAACACGGAGGAAAACAACTAGCAGTATGCTAAGGAAAACAACCATAAAAGACAAGTGGACAGAAATGGGGAAATGACAACAGAGCCCTCCCGAGGTACCGTCTCGTAGTCTCAAATCGTAAAATGAATAACAATTAAGGGTAAATCAACAATGATAAGGGATAACAAAATTTCAATTAGGGTTGATCAATTACGAAAGAGATTCAACAAACTCAATTAAGGATAATCAGATTATGGGAAAGATAATAATAACTTCAACTAATGATAGGCAATTACGAAAAAGATAGCATAGCAATAAAAGATGCAACAACTTCAGTTAAGACACATAAAAGTTTAATCGGCAATAAGGGTGGAACATGAAGCAATTAATTCCAAATAAAAACACGTAGAGGTGAAACTAGTAAATAGGAGATTTATCATAACAAAACAACTTCATATCTAATGAACATAAGAACCTAAGAGCCCTAAAAGATCAAATTTTCACAAATAAGCCTGAGCACGTACTCGTCACCTCGCATACACGGATTTCACATGACACAATTAGCACCAAAGACTCACATCCTAAGGGGTAGTTCCCCCACACAAAGTTAGGCAAGATACTTACCTCAAAAAAGCTAGACCATTACTCTGAAATGAGCTTCTCGAGTGAAACAACCTCCGAACGGCTAAAATATACTCAAAATAACTTCAATTCATAAATTAACTCATAGAAAACAATTCTGGATAATAAAGCTTCAATCTTTAACAAGAACCAAAAGTCAACCCAAAAGTCAAACTCCGGGCCCGTACCTCGGAACCCGATAAAATTTACAAAACCCGAACACTCATTCCAATACAAGTTCAACCATACAAAAATTATCAATTTCCGATATCAATTCGTCATTCAAATCATCATATTTACATTTTGAAAGATTTCTTCAAAAATTCCAATTTTCCTCAACTCAAAATACTAATTTAATAATAAAAATAAAAATGAAATCATGAAGTATAATCAATTTCGGGTGAATAACACTTACCCCAAAGATTTGCTTGGAACCCCTACGAAGAATCGCTCAAATCCGATGTCTACAACTCAAAATATGGAGAAAATGGCTAAACTCTCGACTTATATGATTCTGCCCAGGCACGATCGCACCTGCGACGCATTAGCCGCTTCTGCGACGTCTCATTTGCGACAAAACATCTGTTTTTCTGGAGAATCACTGGAGGCTGCCCAACGCACCTGCGGAAAAAACCTTGTTTCTGTGCTAACGCAGGTGCGGCCAGTGTTGCGCTTCTGCTCTGCCTCTTCGCTCATGCGCCTTTCCCGTTAGCTTCTACAATCATGCAGGTGCGGAATATCCTTCGCACCTACTGCAACTGCCCAGACTGCCCATTTCACTTTTGCGACCAATTCACGTTTCTGCGTGCACTCACCTACGGTCCCTCACGCACAGGTGCGAAGACACCAGTTAACAGAAAATTCCAGTAGATCCAAACAATGCTCCAACGATCCGAACCCCGTCCGAAACTCATCCGAGCATCTCGGGACCTCGTCTGAATATACCAATAAGTCCCATAATATAACACGGACCTACTTGAGATCTCAAATCACATCAAACAATGTCGAAACTATAAATCTCACCACGAATCGAACTTATGAATTTTCAAGTCTTCTAACTCCCAAAACTCGTGCCGAAATATATCAAATCAACCCGGAATAATGCCAAATTTTTCATGCAAGTCCCAAATTACATAACTAAGCTAATCCAACTCTCGGAACCGCAATCCGTATCCGATATCACCAAAGCCAACTCTCGGTCAAACCTCTCAACCTTCCAAAACTTCAACTTTCCATTTTTTGCCGAAATGCTTCAAATTATCCTACAGACCTTCAAATCCAAATTCGGACGCACGCCTAAGTCCAAAATTACCGTACAAAACTATTGAAATCATCAAAATATTATTTCGGAGTCGTCAACACAAAAGTCAAATTTCAGTCAACTCTTATCGCTTAAGCTTCTAAAACAAGAATCCTTCTTCCAAATCAATCCCGAATCATCCGAAATCTGAACTCGACTATGCACACACGTCATAACACATAATACGGAACTGCTCGAGATCTTAAACCACTGAACGAAGCGTTAATTCTCAAAACGACCGGTCAGGTAGTTACATTATGTCTCTTGTAAAGTGTTAATTTATCAAAATAAAACTCTTATCATTCTATGTCAAATATATATTTTTTATATTTACCACATAAATTTCTTGTTTTGAAGTTTATTTTTATGAAGGAAAGAATAAATATCTTCAATACTTGGCAAGTCATTCTGAGATTGAGAAGCATTATGGTCAAAATCGAGTAGAACTTATAATCTATATGCTAGAACTTGCTCCAAATCTTTCGAGGCGAAATCCTAGACAACACTGATTTTTGAAATATGAATTTAGGCTTTCTTTGTTTACCTCAGTCTTTTGTAGATATTGCACAAACGTTTACTAAAAATAATCCCTAGCACCTGTTTTGAAGCTTGAAGACCTATTTTTTTCTTTTGATACCTAAATATACCCAAACTTAAATATCACGTTCATGTAAGTACAACCAAAAAAACATCAATAGCAAATATTTGGAAAGACTGATCTTAGCAATATTCTGCTCCAAAACTGAAAAAAGACAAGTTACTACAAATATAACCTTTAACCTACCAGCCTGAAGCCAACATTACAAGCCAGAAAAAGTCCTAAAAGATTTTAGAAATCAGTGTTCAGTCTACATTAGTGGAGATAGACATAAAGGGCAAGCCTATGGACAAAAGATGAAGAATACTCAATGCATATGATCATAAATTTATCAATTTCAGAGAAGTTCCAAAAAGAAAGAAGGTACAACTTTTGTTGAATAGAAATAAAAGTAAAAACAAGGTAAAGATTTGATGAATATAGAAAATTTATAAAGTTTGAAAGCATGATAGATTTTATTTGATTATATTTTTATTTTACAAGAGTAGCCATAATTTTAAACAAAAAATACCAATATAATTTTCTTTCCAAATTCTTTTCCTCTAGGACGAACAAAAATTCAAGTGTGAAAGTATTTGATAGATATAAATTATTCATATATTTTAATATAAAAATATAATATTTTAGATATAAAACAAGACCAGTTTATATCCTATTTTCTCACTTTTCTAACAATTCTTGCAGGAAAAAGAATACATGAAAAAAGAGAAAAAGAAAGAACCTAAAGTTCAAGGAAGAAGGATGCATCTGTGACAACTTCATCTAAGACTATACAAAGTCAAGAGATACAAAGTTATGAAAAATTCTCACCAAAATTTAATGACAAATTGCCATGTCAAATTCTCATCAAGGCCATATGATATATTGATATTGTTCAGCAAGTTCTCACCAAGGTCTCACGGGAATTCTCCTATAAATAGGCATATGTTTGTAGAAGAAAGGATCCCACTTTGTATCCAATTTCCTATCTAGTTTTCTAAAGTTTCTAAAGAGAAAGAGAAGAGTAATCTTGGTCTCTTTCTCTAGTCTTTTTCTTTGTAGTAAAAGTACTCTTAGTCTTTGGAAAATATTTTTTAGCTTTTCTTACTTCATAATGGAGTAATTTCTTTGTGTTGGGATAGTTGATGAAATTTGATATAATTATAATACTATCTCAGTTTCAATACATTCTTGGCTTGAAACTTTCTTTTTACATTTCATATTGTGCTGGAATGATAATTTTTTAATCATTATTATCACAACTATATATTTTATATCTAAGTTATTCTTATATTACTTTTGTAATTCTCACGAAACAAAATTAATATATAATAACTGATGAATAGAATATTAGAGTGAGTAATTTTTAGTAAGATTATTATTTCAAGTCTATAATCTTGCTTTCCTCGGTTTTAATTCTCATGGAGGAATTGTTGAAGGCAAGACTATTGATTTTGTAGTAAAAATATTCTCACGAAAGTTTTACTACGCTTGGCACAATTCAGGCAAGATATTTCAGTTTAACCGTCACTAGTTTTAGATCAGTTAATTAACATAACCCCACGGAGTGTTAATTATTTATTTATTTCTTAGTATTAAAATATAATTGTATTAGTAATAAGCAATTATTGTTTAGAGAAATACGTATAAAACTGAGATTTATTGTAATGATATATCAAGTGAATTCAACGATTCCCAACTCTTTTTAAATATAAACCTTTCGGAAGAAATTTGTCTTAATTTAAAATTCCAAACACACCTTTCATCAATTTGATTATCTCAAATATTAGTCAAAATATTACAAGTCTGTAGCTTAGATTCTTCAATTTCTGTGGGATGATATCATAAACTATACTAGAATTTGACAAAGTACGAGCAGAAAATCATATACACATTAGCTTCGTCAGGTATCTTGCCTAGTCACTATCTCGTTGGGTTTAGGCTCAACACTTACACGGTATATTGGATCGGTAGTACTCATACTATATTTCTGCACTTCTTGTACAGATTCGGACATCGGTACTAGTGGAATCCTAAGAGGTGCTTAGCGGTTACCAGATAGACAACTCGAGTTAGAGCTGCATACTATTTTCAGGCCTTAGAGTCATCTTTCCATTTCTTATGTAATGTTTCTATTTTCCAAACAATATTGTATTTAGACAACTCCGATCGTTTTGAGCATGTGTATTCCGTTCAGTTATTTGAAGTCTTGAGCAACATCGTATGATGTATTATGACTTGTGTGAATCGTTAGTTTTGGTTTTCAAATTATTCGACTCTTTAATATTTGACCAAATTTGACATTTTAATATTTGACCTCGGATTGGAGTTTCGATGGTTCCGTTAGGTCTGGATGGTGATTTTAAACTCGGGCATGTGCCCGGATTTGCATTTGAATATTTCTAGAAGGTTTCGGCACTAATTAGCGAAAGTCGGAAGTTTGAAGGTTTGGAATATTCATAAGTTTGACTGAGAGTTGACTTTGAGGATATCGAATTTGGATTGTGGTTCCCAGAATTAGAATAGCTTTGTTATGTCATTTGGGACTTGTGTGCAAAATTTGAGTTCATTCCAGGTTGATTTGATGTGTTCGGCACGCGTTTTGGAAGTTGAAAGATTCAAATTTTATTAAGTTTGATTTGAGGTGCGATTCGTGGTTTTGATATTGTTATGCGTGATTTGAGGCCTCGAGTAGGTTCGTACTGTGTTATGGGACTTTTTGAATGTTCGGGCGTGGCCCCGAGGGCCTTGGGCGTGTTTCGAGGTGGAATCAGAGCATTTTTCCTTCATGTTTGATTGCTGGTGTGTTCTGGTTTCTGGTTCCTCGATTGGTCTTCGCGATCGCAAAGTATGTGATGCAATCGCATAGAGGAAAACCTGGAGCTGGCAATTTCATAATCGTGGTCGCGATCGCATAGCTTGGAGCTGGATACTGTTTGTGTTCGCATGAATCAGCCTGCGTTCGCGTAGTGATGAGTTAAAAAGCTGGGGGCAAAAGATTCTTCTTCGCGTTCGCATTGATCATGTCGCGATCGCGTAATGCGGGTACATGTGTTCATCGTGTTCGCATGTGATGTTTCGCGAACGCGTAGGGTTTGTTGGGACGGTGCTGAGTCTGTTCTTCGCGATCGCGAAGAACGTCCCGCGATCACGTAGGGTATTTCTCTCCAGTGAATATAAAGTGCTCTATATCGGAAGTTTCGGCCATTTTATCATATTTGGAGCTATGAAGCTCGGATTGAAGCGATTTTTGTGATGATTTTTATCACATGGATTGGGGTAAGTGTTCTCTACTCAGTTGTGATTTTATTTCATGCATCTACCTTCGTTTTTGGCATTTGATTGAGGATTTCAAGAGGGAAATTGGGGGGTTTTGCCTAAAGTTTTATAGAGAGAATTTTTGAGTTTTGAACATCGATTCGAAGTCGGATTTAAGTGAAACTAGTATGGTTGGATTCGTAATTGAATGGGTTGTCAGATTTTGTAAGTTTTATCGGTTTTCGAGGTGCAGGCCCGGGATTGACATTTTGGTTGACTTTGGGCTTTTGATTAAAGATTCGACCTTTATCATTTGGAATTGTTCCCTTATGCATTGTTTGATATATTTGAGTTGCTTTTGGCTGGTTTCGAGCCGTTCAGAGGTCGGTACACATGGGATGGTATTTTTAGAGTATCTTTGGCTTGCTCGGTATTGGATTTGGCTTGTTCGAGGTAAGTAACACTTCCAAACTTGGTGCTGAGGGTATGAACTCCTAAATATACTTGTTATGTGTTGGTGTTGGGGTGACGGGCATGTAGGCGTGTATCGTGTGAATTTCGACTTGGTTATTTCTGTGGTACTGTGTAGTTACCTAACCTTATTTGTATCTATGAAATCTCTATGTGCTAGAGTAATTGAGCTGTGATGCATGTTAGAAACCATGTTTTGGCTATATACTTATCATGTTGGGACCCACTGAGGTCATTTCTATTGTTGAGTTATTTGCTTAAATTGCAGTTACATACTCAGTCATACTCATTCATTTGCATATCATATCTCGGTCTCTGTTGCCATTTATTAATACATCATATCATTATTTTTTAGCTGATTTTTATGACATTGTAAGCCTGAGAGACTAGAGATATTGATGATTAAGTGATGCCGAGGGCCTGTTTGTGAGTGATATATGGGATCGGACTGCACGGCGCAGTAGGTATTATTGATTTATGATGAGATCGGGTTGCACGCCGCGATAAGTATTATTGATTCATTCCATGATCGGCTTATTATAGCGCTTGGGCTGGATCTGCCCCTCCGGAGTCTGCACACCCATAGTGAGCGCAGTTACTATTGATTCATTTGGGCTGGATCTGCCCTGTACAGTGCTGAGTGACTGAGTGTGTTGAGGGTTAGATCTGCCATGTTCAGTGCTGAGTGACTGAGTGTGTTGAGTGATTGAGCGTGATGAGTGGAAAGTGTGAGACAATGAGATTGAGTACTTTGAGAGTGTTAGTACATTAGTTCATCATTATGATGCATTGCATTTGACATGCATACTTGACATACATGCATAGAGATGCATTTTCTCATGCTACGCTGTTTTGGTGACGTTCATGATTTCACGTGCACACTGATATGTAGGCATAGAGAAGTATTTTTCTCTTGCTATTTGATAATTAAACAAATTTATTGTTGAAAGGTTTTGCGAAAAATCACGGTTTTACTGGCTCACTCATATTTTGGTGATTTCGGTGAAGGATTTGGGTTTTACTGTTATACCTGAAAAATATGTCTATTTTCCATAACTGTTAACGAACTGAGTATCACATCTCTAAGATATTTTTTTTACCACTTTTATTATATTGTTATGAACTATTGTTAGCTATTGGTGTTGGACTCCGACCTTTGTCCAAACTCGTCACTACTTTCAACCTAAGGTTAGTTTTGTTACTGATTGAATACTTGGGGTCGGTTGTACTCATACTTCACTTCTACACCGTGCGTTCAGATGTTGGATGTTGATGTTGATGTGTATGGCAGGATCTGGATTTGAAGATGTACCTGCATTCCAGTCATAGCTGCCTCTTGATCTTGGTAGCTTTAGCATTTTAATTTGTTCATGTATATTTCAAACAGATGATGAATTTTATTTTATACCAGCTTTGTAAATTCTAAATCTTAGAAGCTCATGATTTGTACTACCAGTCCTTGGGGAATATATAAAGGTTTGGTTATTTTATCATTCATTTGTCTCAATAGATCTCATTAAATTGGATAGTTGTTAATTAGCTTACCTAGCGGTTTGGGTTAGGTGCCATCACAACTAGTTGGATTTTGGGTCGTGACAAGTTGGTATCAGATCTCTAGGTTCATAGGTTCTACGAGTCATGAGAAAATGTCTAGTAAAGTCTTGCAAATCGGTATGATGACGTCCATACCTATCTTTGAGGGCTACAGGGCATTTAGGATAAACTTCTCATCTTTCATTCCTTATCGTGCGACATTGATTTAGCTTGAAGCGTAACTCTTTGAATCTATTCCACTCACTCGTATGCGTATGCGAACGCTCGGTATCAACTGTGCATCGACGGCTTGTGGATTCCATGGACAATGTGCGCGATGTGTTTTCTTTGTTTTGGTGATGGGCTAGTCTGGAGGACTTGAGGCCCGGTTTAAACCGCAACTTAGGATATATAGTTTCAATTATGCGAGCATGTGCTTTTGGACTTCTATGTCTAGTGGTGTCCCTATGAGTGGAATTTGTGGCCCGGTGAGTGGTTGGATGACTAAATGATGAGTATGGTGTGACTATGGGTTGTGTTTAGATGGTTTGAATGTGACGAGAAGAATTTTCTTGAGATTTAAAAAGGACTATTGGGTGCTTGATTTCTGTCTTGATGTGACGTGTAGTCTCGAGTTATGAGTGTGTTGAAGGATCTTTCATGTTGTTTAATTGTGGAACAAATTAGATTCTCATGTCTTATTGATAAGTTCAGACTCAGGAAGATTAAGTGATTGCATAGTAGTTGTGGTTGTGAAAGGGTATAGAGAGATGCCAATTTGAGGCTAAGCAGGTGGGTTATCACCTGCGGGGTAATCTACGGATGTGTGATCTTTATGATGATGTGTGGAGGCTTTCTTTTATACCAGTGGGTATAGGTGTTGGAATTTGAGTTTAGATCAGTTGTAATAGTTGGCCTAACCATCACGAGGATGAATGCGAGATTTACAGATGATTTGAGGTATTAGAGTGTTTGTGTTACATGAGCTTATGAAGGATTGGGTTGAATTTCGGTGCGGGATTATGGCAATAATAGAGTATGGGTATTATGAGTTATCGAGTATTTTGTTCTATGGCTTTGAGCCAAGTGGGGGAGTCTGCTATCGATAATTTGATTGCATAGTTATGTGTTGTATTGGCTTCGGTTTGAGGCATACTTGGGAATCAGATGTAACTTGCGGAGGTTGAGATCGAGGAGGACTCGAGTAAAGGAATCTCTAGATATGGGTTATGTTACACTTTATGGGTATATGGGAATCATGGAATGATTGAGTTGTTATTGTGGAAGATGTAGTGCGCATGGAGTAGGAATTTGCTCGGTTGCGTTAAGGCGGGGTTACTTCTTTGGGTGTTGTCGTGCTAATGGGACACGGGTCGTTCGGCCTGTTTGGGTGGTGCAATTGAGATTTGAGCAGAGTGGATGACTCTCGAGAAGATTCTAATGGATTCAAGATTTATATGTAGCAATTGAGAATTTTGCGGATTTATATATGGCTAGAATTTGAGATTTACATTGGATGGTGTCGAGACTCGCGGTATTTCTATATCATTATGGATTCTACATTTCGGTATAGGGAAGGTGAAGGGAATGACTTTAGATTCACAAAAGGACTCTTTAGAGTGTGAGTCTTGGTTGTGGTGCTTTTGGGGTACTTAAAAGGGAATACAAAGGCTTATGGGCCTTAGGGCGGTGTGATTTTATGCTAGGATCTCTTGTGGTGATCTTGGGATAAGGATCGTGGTGTTCTGGCAAGGAGAAGTGTCAACTTGAGGGTAATTCGGAAGGAACTCGTAGAAATAGGACAGCTTAGTAGTAAGTTGGATCAGCACGGTAATGGATATGATTGATTCCTTGGGTACTTATGATGTGGTAAAACTCTATAGGTGTTTTGGAGCAATACTCTTGGGTTTGGCGACCTGCGTGGCTAGGTTGAGTTAGAGAGATTCAGTTCTGATGGTTTGGTTATGTGCAAATGGATTTCGAAGAGTTCTCGATGGTTTCTACCACGGTTTGAGATGGATATTTCCTACCGGCATGAGGAGCAAGTTGTGTGTTATGATTTTCTCCTGGATATGATCAAATGGAAGGTTTTTGACTGATCGAGTATGTATTCTGCTGGTGACTCAGAGTTGATTATGAGATTCTTGTGCTTTTCATGTGGTGGCATGATATATGCGGTGTGTTGTGTGGGATTGAGATTTGCATGTTGCAAGGTCACGATTTAGTTTTTAAGGGAAGTACATGAATTAGACATCATGGACGGTTTCAGATGACTAGATGAATGTTATTACTACTTGGTATTGCCTGAAATGGGTGCGCATTTCAGAAGGCGCACTGTGTTTTGACTACGGATGCTTCATTGGTATTATGGTACTCGCCTGATTAATTGACTGTTGATGTTCAGATTTTTCTATGTGGCACCGAAGAATTATAGAAGTATTCCTCGTAGGATGATTGTGCATGAGAGATGTGTTAGACATCTGAGTGCTCGAGTTGGGATCATGTATGGTGATTCGTGTGTTCTATGGACTTGGAGACTGGGAGTTCTCAGAAGCAGGTTGTTTCGTGGTTGCGGACTGTGAAGATGTGGCCAAAGCTAGCTAGATGATAGTATGTGTCATGGTTAGATCATTGTGGACTTTTGGAGGGCCATTTATCCATTTGGGTGATGACCGGAGTTTGATTTGGGGGCCCATTGGTAGGCCCGAGAGGGATGTGTATTCTACATCGGGTTGGATTTGTTGACTCAGCACCGTTATTGCTGAAAGGTGTATCATTCGGTTAGAGTTAAGCTGGTTCATGTTCTCATATGTTCTATTTGTTACTCTTCTATGCTACGAGGGGTTGTGATTTGTTGGTTATATGCACACCTGGTGCGGTTCTGTTTGGGTCTTGTAGCAAAATTCGAGAAAAATGGTTATTGGGGTGTGGAATGGTTGATTGCGCCTTGGTTATAGCCTTTTCCGATTGTGGTATATTGTATTGTTTGCTTCTTCATGGTTATGGCCATGCACTTTGTGTACTTAATGTTAAATTGCATGTGGTTGATGATTTTGAGCATTGTAGCTTGAGGTATTTCATAGGACCGGTGTTGGATGGTGTCACGCATTGCAGTAGAGTTATGTTGGGATATGATCCTTTATGTTAGATTCGTGTGTCTTGGTCCTACTATGTGTGTGATGGGTTCTTAGCATTGCGTTGTGGTGGTACTTGTGGAGCTTGCGAGACGATTCTCTCGTTTAAGTCAGTTTTCTATGTTGAGTACATTTAAGTTGTTACCTATTGGTGTAAGGATTTCACGATTTGTGGCTTGAGGTTGTATCGGTATGGCATGTCAGTAGAGTGGCTGTATTTGATGAGATGAGGTCGTTGGATCTAGAATGGGTG
The DNA here is from genome assembly GCF_000715075.1 of Nicotiana tabacum. Taxonomy (NCBI): domain Eukaryota; kingdom Viridiplantae; phylum Streptophyta; class Magnoliopsida; order Solanales; family Solanaceae; genus Nicotiana; species Nicotiana tabacum. The sequence continues at coordinate 148,861,830 of NC_134083.1, forward strand.
CTATCGGATTTGATTGCGGTATATTTGGGAGGATAATGTCACTGATCGACTTAGAAATTGGCTATAGTTCTTGTTGAAAGAGGGAGAGCTCCATGACTTGTTTATTTGATGAGTGGTTATGAGTTTCTACGTGTTTCTTTTCATCACCGGCAGTGTACGAAGGTTTCGAATGTGGTTTTACTTGATATAAGGTTTATTACCGATATTGGGTTTGTTTTGAGCAGCTACTGTGATAGGGAATTATTGCTACGAGTATGCGAGCAGCATCGTGTGATGTATTATGATTTGTGTGAATCGTCGATTTTTGTTTTCAGGTTATTCAGAATTGATTTAAAAGAATAAATTTCATAATTGAAACTTTAGAGTTAGAAGAGTTGACCAAATTTGACTTTTTAGTATTTGACCTCGGATTGATGTTTCGATGGTTCTGTTAGGTCCGGATGGTGATTTTGGACTCGGGCATGTGCACGGATTTACATTTGGATATTTCTAGAAGGTTTCGGCACTAATTGGCGAAAGTCAGAAATTTGAAGGTTTGGAATGTTCATAAGTTTGACCGAGAGTTGACTTGGAGCTGGATATTGTTCGCGTTCGCATGAGTCAGCCTGTGTTCGCGTAGTGATGAGTTGAGAAACTGGGGGTGGAAGATTCTTCTTCGCATTCGCATTGATCATGTCGCAATCGCGTAGTGCAGGTATATGTGTACATCGCGTTCGCATGTGATGTTTCGCGAATGCGTAGGGTATTTTGGGAGGCTGCTGAGTTTGTTCTTCGTGGTCGCGAAGAATGTCCCCCGATCGCGTAGGGTATTTCTGTCTAGTGAATATAAAGTACTCTATTTCGGAAGTTTCGTCCATTTTATCATATTTGGAGCTATGGAGCTCAGATTGAAGCAATTTTTGAGATAATTTATACCACAAGAATTGACATAAGTGTTCTCTACTCGGTTTTGATTTTATTTCATGAATCTATCTTCGTTTTTGGCATTTGATTGAGGATTTCAAGAGGGAAATTGGGGATTTTTGTTTAAAGTTTCATAGCGTTAATTTTTGAGTTTTAAACATCGATTCGAAGTCGAATTTGAGTAAAACTAGTATGGTTGGACTCGTAATTGAATGGGTTATCAGATTTTGTAAGTTTTGTCGGGTTTCGAGGTGTGGGCACGAGTTTGCTTTTTTAGTTGACTTTAGGCTTTTGATTAAAGATTCGACCTTTATCATTTGGAATTGTTCCCTTAGGCATTATTTGATATATTTGAGTTGCTTTTGGCTAGTTTCGAGCCATTCGTAGGTCGGTACGCGCGGGATGGCATTTTTGGAGTATTGTTTGTCTTGCTCGGTATTGGATTTGGCTTGTTCGAGATAAATAAAACTTCTAAATGTAATGACCCGGCCGGTCTTTTTGAGCGTATTAGCCCCGATCCACTATTTACTGCATTCCCCGTATCTGTTTCTACTTATGTGACTTACCGGGAGGTCTTGTTTTGGTTTTGGAGTGTTTCGGGACACTTAATCCCTAAAACGGAAGCTTAAGTCTCAGAATTTTGACCGTAGTTAGAAGTGTGTGAAGACGACTCCGGAATGGAGTTCTATCGGTTTCGTTAGCTCCGTTGGGGTGATTTTGGACTTAGGAGCATGTCCAAACTGTGAATTTGAGGTCAGTAGCTAATTTAGGCTTGAAATGGCGAAAGTCGAATTTTTGGAAAGCTTGACCGGGAGGTTGACTTTCTGATATCGGGGTCGGATTCCGATTCCGGAAGTTAGAGTAGGTCCTTAATATTAAATATGACTTGTGTGCAAAATTTGAGGTCAATCGGACGTGATTTGGTAGGTTTCGGCGTCGTTTGCAGAATTTGAAAGTTTAAAAGTTCCTAGGCTTGAATCTGAGGATAATTTGGTGTTTTGATGTTATTTTGGGTGATTCGAAGGTTCGACTAAATTCGTAGGGGGTCATATGACTTGTTGGTATGTTTGGTTGAGGTCCCGAGGGCCTCGGGGTGATTCCATGTGGTTAACGGAAGATCTTCCCTGGACATGGATCTTTTCCGAAGTACTTGATACCCGGAGATGGATCTTCTCCACGGGGTTGGATTGGCCTTCCTCGGTACTGGGTGACTTATAGTCAGTGATGTATATATTCCGGGATGGATCTTTCGAGGGCCGTATGGGCCATATATAGTACCGAGTGGTTGAGCATTCGAGAGTGTGAGCACATGAGGCTGACAACATGGTGCATCACATACAGCATGTGCATTGGCATGTAGAGATAGCAGAGTTATATTCTTTACACTGTTCGTATCTGCTTCACTTTACTGTTTTGAGTTGCCTATTTAATTTGAAAGCATGCCTACGTTTCTGTTCAGTTATTTCTATTTTATCTGTACCGGTTGAGTTCGTCACTACCTTTCAGTCCAAAGTTTGGACTTGTTACTTACTGAGTTGGATGTACTCACGTTACTCCCTGCACCTCGTGTGCAGATCCAGGCAATTTTGGTCATGGCAGCGGTTGCTGATTGCGGCTTCAGAGTTCGGAGACTACCAAGGTAGCTGCACGGCATTCGCGGGCCTTGACTCTCTTTGTTTTTCACTAGTTGTATTTTCAGTTTATTTCTCTAGACACTGTAGTGGACTATATTTTGATTTAGACGCTCATGTATTCTGTGACACCCCGGTTTTGGGATGGATTGTATCGTATTTTGGATATTTCTATTTTCAAAAAGGCTTTCCTAAATTATTAAATTGCTTCAATCTTTAAGTTCAAAGATTTTTTGGTGTTGAGATGTTGAGTTGTGGCTTGCCTAGTTCCACGATAGGCGCCGTCACGATAGATAGATTTTGGGTCGTGACAAGTTGGTATTAGAGCCTAGGTTACATAGGTCTCACGAGTCATGAGCGGGTTTAGTAGAGTCTTACGGATCGGTATGGAGACGTCTGTACTTATATTTGAGAGGCTGCAGAACCCTTAGAAGACTCCACATTCTTGAATTGTTATCGTGCGAATCTGTTGATTCTAGTAACTAAACATTTGTTGTTTCATTCTCTCACAGATGGTGAGGACTTGTACTACCAGGCAGGATGGACAACCACCAGTACCACCAGCCAGGGCCGTGAGAGGCCGAGGGCGCGGTAGAGGCCGCGGTAGGGGCAGAGGTATAGCCCGCACAGCAGCTGGGGCAGTACTTGCAGATCCACCAGTTGCCCCAGATCAGGACCAGATTCCAATTGTTGATGCACCAGCTCAGGCACCACCTGTGCTTATTGTGATTCTAGGCCTTCAGGAGGCCTTAGCTCAGATTCTGACCGCGTGTACCAGTCTTGCTCAGGCGGTCTTTGTTCCGGCCGCAGCAGCCACTTCTCAGGCTAGGGGAGGTGCTCAGACTCCCGCTGCCTACATATCAGAGCAGGTGGTACAGGGATTCCAGACACCGGGGGCACCACTAGCCTAGCCGATTGCAGCAGCTCAGGACTATGTGGTTCCTGCTATGCCTGAGGATGAGCATCGTAGATTGAAAAGGTTTGGGAGACTCCATCCTCCATCTTTCAGTGGTGCAGAGGGAGAGGATGCATAGGTTTCTTGGACAGGTGTCAGAGGATACTCCGTACAGCCAGTATTCTAGAGACCAATGGGGTCTCGTTCACTACTTTTTAGTTCTTTAGGGCTGCCTTCAGTTGGTGGGAGGCTTACGAGAGGCATAGGCCGGTCGGCGCAGCACCCCTTACCTGGTAGCAGTTCTCCGTTCTCTTTCTGGAGAAGTTCGAGCCTCAGTCCCGTAGAGAGGAGTTGCGCATGCAATTTGAGCAGCTTCGTCAGGGTGATATGTCTGTGACGTAGTATGAGATAAGATTTTTAGAGTTGGCCCATCATGCTATCTGGTTGGTTCCTACATACAGGGAAATGATCAAGAGGTTCATAGATGGCCTCACTTTTCAGCTGCGTTTGCTTATGACTAGAGAGAGAGTGTCTGGTGCTATATTTGATGAGGTTGTCGATATTGCTCGTTAGATCGAGATGGTTTGCAGCCAGAAGCGGGGTGATAGGCAGGCCAAGAGGCCTCGTGGACAAGGTGGATTTAGTGGTGTTCCTTTTGGGGGTCAATTCCACCACGGTAGGGGTCGACCTTTCGGACATACTCAGACGACTCGCCCGGTTCACCGTGGTGCATCATCTGGCCATGGTGCACACAGCTATCAGTAGGGCCAGTCATCATTCAGTGCACTACCAGCTCAGAGTTCATCTCATGCGGCATCAGCTCAAGGTTCATCTGTGTTAGGACCTTCTAGTAGTTATTCCAGTGCTCGGGGTTCCCTTCAGTCCCTACCGCCATTTGCAGAGAGAGGTTTCTTTGAGTGTGGAGATTTGGGTCATATCAAGAGGCATTGTCCCCGCCTTTCGGGAGGTTCATCTCAGCAGAGGAGTCAGCCTTTGATTTCGGCACCAGTTACTTCACCACTCGCCCAGCCAGATCGGGGTAGAGCTCAGTCGGCTAGGGGTCGCCCTAGAGGGGGAGGCCGATCAGGTGGCAGTCAGGCCCGTTTCTACGCACTCCCTGCCAGACCAGATGCCATTGCTCCGGATGCTGTAATTGCAGGTATTGTCGTAGTTTGCCATAGAGGCTTTTGTATTATTTGACCCTGGTCCCATTTATTCATATGTATCCTCGTATTTCGCTCATTATCTGGATATGCCCCGTGAGTCTCTAGTTTCACCTGTTCATGTGTCTATGCCGGTGAGCGAAACTGTCATTGTGGATCGTGTATATCGGTCATGTGTGGTGACTATTGGGAGTCTGGAGACTAGAGTAGATCTCTTATTGCTTAGTATGGTCAATTTAGATGTTATCTTGGGTATGGTGAGTTATCAGATGTTTTGTTAAATGGCTTTGAGCCAAGTGGGGGAGTCTGCTATCTATGCTTTGATTTCACGATTATGTGATGTATTGGTCTTTGCCCGAGGCATACTCATGGATTAGTTATGACTTGCAGAATTTAAAACTGAGGATGGCTCGAGTAAGGAAATTCCTGAATACGGGCTACATTGCACTTTATGAAAAATATGAAAATCATAAAATGAATAAGTTGTTATTTTGAAGAATATAGTGCGCACGAAGTATGAATTCGATTGGTGATGTTAAGGCAGGGTTACTCTTTGGGGTTGTTGTGCTAATGGGGCTTGTGCCTTTCGGCCCGTTTGGGCTGTGTAATTTAGATTTGAGCAAAGTGGGTGACTCCCGAGAAAATTCTAATGGGTTTGAGAATTATATATAGCAATTGAGAATGTTTCTGAACTTGTGTATGGATAAAATCTGAGATTTGCATTTGAAGGTATCGGGACTTGCAGTAATTTTGTATGATTATGGATTCTACATTCTAGTATAAGAAAGGTAAGAAGAAGAATTTTAAATTCGCATAAGGTATTTTCAGAGTGAGCATTACAGTTGAGGTAATTATGGAGGTACTTAAGAAGAGTACAATGGCTTACGAGCCTTATGGTGGTGTGGTGTTATGTTAGGGTGTCTTGTAGTGAGCTTTGGGTAAGGATCGTGGAGTTTTGACAAGGAAAAGTATCAAATAGAGGATAATTCAGAAGAAACTCGAAGTAAATAGGACAACTGGATAGTAGGCTAGACCAGTATGGTGATGGCATGATAGATGTGGTGTGTTGTGCAGGATTAAAATTTACATGTACAAGGCGGCAGTTCATTCTTGAAGGCAAGTTCACGAATTCTAGATAGAATGGTCAGTGTTGTATATTTAGATGAATGTTATAGTTGCTCGGTAATCCCTGAGAGGGGTGCGTGGTTAAAAAGGGCATTGTGTTTTGATTTACGGATGTTCATTGGTATTGCGGTACTCTTCTGGTTGATCGACTACTGATATTCAATTTTGCTACGTGGCACGGAAGAATTTTAGGAGTATTCCTCGTGGGATGATCATGTATGAGAGATGTGTTAGACATTCTGGCGGTGGAGTTGGGATCAGATATGGGATTCAGGTGTTATATGGATTTGAAGACTGGGAGTTCTCAAGAGTAGGTTGTTTCCATGGTTGTGGACCGTGAAGTCATGGCCGAAGCTAGTTAGATGATAGTATGTGTTATGATTCAGTCATTGTGGGCTTTCAGAGGGTTATTTATCCATGTGTGGGTGCCTGGAGTTGATTTGGGGGTCCATTGGTAGTCCCAATTAGGATGTGTATTCTACACCGAGTCGGATTGGTTGGCTCCATACTGCTATTGTTAAGGGATGTGCCATTTGGTTGTTGTTGAGCTTATTTGTGTTTTGATATGTTCGATGAGTTACTCTTCTATGCTATGAGGGGTTGTAATTCGTTGGTTGTATGCACCCATGGTGCAGTTCTATTGGGGGCCTTATAGCGAAAATTACGTGAGATGGGTATTTGGGTGATGTATGAGTGGTTGTGTATTGGTTATGTTCTTTTGGGTTTGTGTGGCATTGTGTTATTTGCTTCTCCATGGTTATGGTAATGCACTTCGAGTACTTGATGCTGGATTGCGCATGGTTAATGATTTTGAGCATGGTGGCTGAGGTATTTCATAAGGATCAGTGTTTGGATGGGGTCGCGCATTGCGGCAGAGTTATGTTGAGATATGATCCTAGTGTTAGATTCATGTGTTATGATTCTACGGTGTGTGATGGGTTCCTACCATTGCGTTGGGGTGGTACCCGTCAAGCTTACGGGACGATTCTCTTGTTTGAGTCATTTTCGTGATTGAGAACATTTGGAATGTTGCTTATTGGTGCACGGATTGCATGGGTTGTAGCTTTAGATTGTATGGGTGTGTCATGTCACTAGGGTGGTTGTGCTGGATGAGATGAGGTCATTGTACCTAGAATGGATACTATCGGAATTGATGTCAACATGGTTGGAAGGATAATATCGAAAGTCGGCTTAGAAATTTGCTATAGTTCTTGTCGAAGGAGATGGAGTACCATGACTTGTTGATCTGATGAAGGGTTATAAGTTCTGCATGTTTCTTTCATCATTGGCAGTGTACGAAGGTTTAGAACGAGGCTTTGTTCTATATGAGGTTGTTACCGGTATTGGGTTAATTTGAGCAGCTACTGTGATTAGAAATATTTGCTTCGAGCATTTGAGCTATGTGGTATTTGAGTTTTGAGTATTTGAGATATGGTTATGGCTTTTGGTACAGCTTGTTCAGACTTATACAGTGTGTAGGTTGCGGGATTCATATCTTATAAGAAATTTCGGATGTTAGAAATTGGATTCGAAGGCTTGTGGGCCAGGTTGAATTGAGAAATTTTAGTTATGTTGTGTTATCGGACCTGTATGGGATAGGATGACGTGAGATCACCCTCGGGTATGTGCATGGTAAGGTTATACGGCGGTTTGATGGCTTCGAGAATAACTCTCGACACGTTCGAGGACGAACGTATGTTTAAGTGGGGGAGGATCTAATGACCCGGCCGGTCGTTTTGAGCGTATTATCCCTGATCCCCTATTTATTGCATTCCTAGTATCTATTTCTGCTTATGTGACTTGCCGGGAGGTCTTATTTTGGTTTCGGAGTGTTTCAAGACACTTAGTCCCTAAAACGGAAGCTTAAGTCTCAAGATTTTGACTGTAGTCGAAAGTGTGTGAAGACGACTCCGAAATGGAGTTCTGTCGATTCTGTTAGCTCCATTGGATGATTTTGGACTTAGGAGCATGTCCGGATTGTGAATTTGAGGTCTACAAGTAATTTAGGCTTGAAATGGAGAACGTCGAATTTTTGGAAAGTATGATCGGGGGGTTGACTTTTTGATATCGAGGTCGGATTCCGATTCCGAAAGTTGGAGTAGGTCCGTAATGTTGAATATGACTTGTGTGCAAAATTTGAGGTCGATCGGACATGGTTTTGTAGGTTTCGGCGTCGTTTGCGGAATTTGAAAGTTTAGAAGTTCCTAGGCTTGAATCCGAGGGTAATTTGGTGTTTTGATGTTATTTTGGGTGATTCGAAGGTTCGACTAAGTTCGTAAAGGGTCATATGACTTGTTGGTATGTTTGGTTGAGGTCCCGAGGGCCTCGGGGTGATTTCGGGTGGTTAACGGAAGAATTGGAGTTGATGAAATGCAGCCGAAGCTGCTGGTTCTGGTGTCTTCCGCACCTGCGGAGTGGGAGCCGTAGGTGCGAGCCCGCAGGAGCGACTGAGGAGTCGCAGATGCGGCCATCGAGGATCTGGGCAGGAACCGCAGGTGCGAAGGCATTCCCGCACCTGCGTGAGTGGCAGGTGCGGGCAGGCAGGCGCAGGTGCGGGTTTTGACCGCAGAAGCGAGAGAGTTTCCGCACCTGCGTAAAGCGCAGATGCGGTCTTGAGGCCGCAGGAGTGAAGTCTGGATTTTAAGTGAAATCCGCACCTGCGATGGAATTTCCGCAGGTGCGGCGTCGCAGAAGCGATCAATGGACCGCAGGTGCGGTATTGCTGGGCAGAAAAGCACCAGCTCGAGGTTTTGTCTTTCATTTTCAATTTTGGACTTGAAAAACTCGGGAGAGGCAATTTTTTGAAGGTTTTCAAGGAGCAACGTTGGAGTAAGTGATTCTAACCCATGATGGCATAAATTTCGTGAATCCATGGCTTTATTCATCATCTAATTAGGGATTTGAGCTAGAAATTTGGGAGTTTAGGGCTTGAGAATTGGAGAGTGGATTTTGGGGATTTGAATGACCAAATGAGGTCGGATTTTGATAAATTTGGTATGGTTAGACTCATGAGCAAACAAGCTTTTCGGGTTTTGTGATTTTTGTTGGATTCCGAGACGTGGGCCCTGGGGCCGGGTTTGAGCCGATTTCGAATTTTGGTATTATTTGGTATTTTTCTTGTGGAATTGATTCCTTTAGCCTATATTGATCGTATTGCATTACCTGTGGCTATTTTCGGGACGTTCGGAGGCCGAATGGAGAGGAAAGGGCATTCCGGAGTACGACTTTGCTTGGTTTGAGGTAAGTAACGCTTTCAAATTTGGTTTTGAGGGTTTGAAACCCCGAACTATGTGCTATACGATCGGTATTGAGGTGACGCACATGTCAAGTGACGGGCGTGCGAGCGTGCACCGTGAGAATTGTGGCTTGGGTGATTCCATGGCACTGTATAGTGACTCTATTTTATTGATATCATGTTTAGGCTTTATGCCAGTACTATTGGGACCCCTAGTGGTCGTTTCTTGTTGTCATCTCACTGATTTCATTGATATTATGTACTTAGTCATGTTCATGCATATCATATCATATCTTCCGTCTCAGTTGTTATTTATTGATACATCATATCATTGTTTCGAGCTAGTTTTCATGATATTGTGAGCCTGTGAGTGAGACTGGAGAGATTGATGACTGAGTGAGGTTGAGAGCCTGATTATGAGTGACAGTTATGGGATCGGGCTGCACGTTGCAGCGGTTATACTGATTTTATGTTAGCGCTTGGGCTGTAGGAGACCCTCCGGAGTCTGTAACACACCCCCAGTGAGCGCGGTTGATATTATTGAGGGATGGATTTTCCCTGGACATGGATCTTTTCCGAAGTACTTGATACCCAGAGATGGATCTTCTCCACGGGGCTGGATTGGCCTTCCTCGATACTGGGTGACTTATAGTCAGTGATGCATATATTCCATGATGGATCTTTCCCTGGGCCGTATGGGCCATATACAGTACCGAGTGGTTGAGCATTCGAGAGTGTGAGCACATGAGGCTGACAGCATGGTGCATCACATACAGCATGTGCATTGGCATGTCGAGATAGCAGAGTTATATTCTTTACACTGTTCGTATCTGCTTCACTTTACTGTTTTGAGTTGCCTATTTAATTTGAAAGCATGCCTACGTTTCTGTTCAGTTATTTCTATTTTATCTGTACCGATTGAGTTCGTCACTACCTTTCAGTCCAAAGTTTGGACTTGTTACTTACTGAGTTGGATGTACTCACGTTACTCCCTGCACCTCGTGTGCAGATCCAGGCAATTTTGGTCATGGCGGCGGTTGCTGATTGCGGCTTCAGAGTTCGGAGACTACCAAGGTAGCTGCACGGCGTTCGCGGGCCTTGACTCTCTTTGTTTTTCACTAGTTGTATTTTCAGTTTATTTCTCTAGACACTGTAGTGGAATTTATTCTCATTTAGACGCTCATGTACTCTATGACACCCCGGTTTTGGCATGGATTGTATCGTATTTTGGATATTTCTATTTTCAAAAAGGCTTTCCTAAATTATTAAATTGCTTCCATCTTTATGTTCAAAGATTTTTCGGTGTTGAGATGTTGAGTTGTGGCTTGCCTAGTTCCACGATAGGCGCCATCACGGTGGTTAGATTTTGGGTCGTGACACTAAACTTGGTGCTGAGGGTATGAACCCCTGAATATACGTGTTATGTGTTGGTGTTGGGGTGACGCACATGCTAGGTGACGGGCGTGTGGGCGTGCATCATGTGAATTTCGACTCGGTTGTTTATGTGGTACTGTGTAGTTACCTAACCTTATTTGTATCTATGAAATCTCAACGTGCTAGAGTAATTAAGTTGTGATTCATGTTAGAAATCATGTCTAGGCTATATGCTTATCCTGTTGGGACCCACTGAGGTCATTTCTGTTGTTGAGTTATTTGCTTAAATTGTAGTTACATACTCAGTCATACTCATTCATTTGCATATCATATCTCAATCTCTGTTGCTATTTGTTGATACATCATATCATCATTTTTGGGCTGATTTTTATAACATTGTGAGCCCGAGAGACTGGAGAGATTGATGATTGAGTGAGGCCGATGGCCTGTTTGTGAGTGATATTGATGGGATCGGGTTGCACGCACGCATCAAGTATTATTGATTTAGGATGGGATGGGGCTGCACACCGCAATATGTATTATTGATTTATGCCATGATTGGCTTATTATAGCGCTTGGGCTGGATCTGCCCCTTCGGAATCTGCACACCCACAGTGAGCGCAATTGCTAATAATTTATTTGGGCTGGATCTGCCATGTTCAGTGCTGAGTGACTGAGTGTGTTGAGTGATTGAGCTTGATGAGTGAAAAGTGTGAGACAGTGAGATTGCGTACTTTGAGAGTGTGAGTAAATGAGTTCATCATTGTGATGCATTGCATTTGACATGCATACTTGACATACAGGCATAGAGATGCATTTTCTCATGCTACGCGATTTTGGTGACATTCATGATTTCACGTGCACACTGATATATAGGCATATAGAAGTATTTTTCTCATACTATCTGATAATGAAACATATTATTTATTATTGAAAGATTTTGGAAAAAATCACAGTTTTACTGATTCACTCATATTTTGGTGATTTCGGTGAAGGATTTGGGTTTTACTATTATACTTGAAAAGTATGACTATTTTCTGTAACTGTTAACGAACTGAGCATCACATCTCTAAGATATTTTTTTACCACTTTTATTATATTGTTATGAACTATTGTTGGCTATTGGTGTTGGAATCCGACCTTTGTCCAAACTCGTCACTACTTTCAACTTAAGGTTAGTTTTGTTCGGTTGTACTTATACTTCACTTCTGCACCGTGCGCTCAGATGTTGGATGTTGATGTTGATGTTGATGTGTATGGCGGGAGATGAATTTGAAGATATACCTGCATTCCGATCATAGCTGCCTCTTGATCTTGGTAGCTTTAGAATTTTAATTTGTTCATGTATATTTCAAACATATGATGTATTTTATTTCATACCACCTTTATAAATTTCAAATCTTAGAATCTCATGATTTGTACTACCAGTCCTTGGGAAATGTATAAAGGTTCAGTTATTTTATCATTCATTTGTCTCAATAGATCTCATTAAATTGGATAATTATTAATTGGCTTACTTAGCGGGTTGGGATAGGTGCCATCACGACTAGTTAAATTTTAGATCATGACTGCTCGTGACTCAACGTCTTGGGATAGTTGAATGTTAGTGTTGATCTTTAGACTTATTATGTATGCTTCTGAGTTACTGTTACATTATATATTTATTCTGTCGTTAATTATTTGTTTTATTCTTCCGTATTTACTGTGATATGTTGGCTTGCCTAGCAAGTTATGTCAGGCACCATCACGATCCCGTGGGGTGGGATTTTGGGTCGTGCCAATTAGCATGGACACAATACTCAATTTCCATGTCATAAGCCTAATTAATCAAGAATTTGGGTAATTGTGGTCTAAGAACTAGTTCAAAGTTGAAATTATTGAACTAGAAGGGCAAGGACTGATAATTTGTATAATCTTAAATGTATATTGAAAGTTGTGGAATACTCATACAAGATTTGTTGAAGGAAGTGAGTTGAACATCGCTTTAAGGTGAGTTGAGAATTCTTCCCTAAGTGAAAGGCTATATTAAAATGTACATATTAAATTGCTTGTTTGCTATATATACATTCAATTGAAAACCTTTAAGATAGAAAAAGAATTAGATAAAATGACTTGTTGCAATTATTTATGTAGAATTGTTTGCTCATGTGAAGTTACTTGTATTGCTCAGACTTCACCTCAAATTCAGAACATTAGATGATTAGTTTTTATGATGTGTTGTGATTGTTATTTATGTGAAATTGTTTGTACTTATCAAGCTTTCAGTTCAGATTATTGTGATCACATTCAGAAAGAGAGAAGTAGCAAATCTCCCCGAGTATGAGCTCCACAGTGACCAGGGTTAGCTACCCCATGCTTGCAGGTGCTAACGTGCTCAGATATGTGGAGCTTGATTGAGCTACTTGATGGTCCCATATATGATTTGAGCTTGAGTGAGTATGATCAGAGGTCATACTAATGTGCTCAGATGGAACTTAATTGAGCTACTCTAGCCCCACATATGGGTTGAGCTTGAGTGAGCATAATGAGAGGTCTATAACAACTTTAGCAATCCTTGTGTGTGTTCCCAGATGTTCACATACGTAGGGGCGCTATGAGTGATCATAATAAGAGATCTATCACAACTTTAGCAATCTTTGTGTGTGTTCCTAGATGTTCACATACGCAAGGGCACTATGTCTAAATCCTTTCAAAAAGTTATCTCTTTAAAACATTACTCAATTTTTATCCTTAATTGAGATAATAGTTTTAGACTTAACTTTCATCTTTAGTTTCAGTTAGTAAATATAGACTCAGTTTTTTATTTTTAGTTATCAGTTTAAATTCAGTTTTCAGAATCAGCTTCAGCTTACAGATTTTTAATGTGTATTTTGTGGATCACCTGCTCTACTCACTATATTTTATTATATTTATGACATAGCCCATGCGAGTCTTCTTCTTCGCTTAAGGGGTGCAGCTTTTCAAACATGTCACGTTTATATTAGAATTCAGTTTTAAGACAATTATTATCTTAAGACTTATTTATGAATTTCTTGAGTATGATATTCAATTCAGATCTTTAGCTAATTAGAACAGGGTTCGATCGACTAGTTAGGTAGCTCGAGTGCCATCACGTCACACTCTAGTTCCAGGGGGTAACAATGAAGCCACATTAACTCTTAACAACACCTCCTCTTCTTGAGATCGATCTCGTCTTCAAATGTTTTGTTGAATAGATTTTGGCGTTTGTAAAGAGGCTTTAAATGTTTGAAAAAGAAGGTACGGATTTATTGATAGCAAATCCTACATGCTCTTACGTACCTTCTTATTTTGTCAAGGCTGAGCTTTTGGTTCGTAAAGAATATTATCGGACAAAAAATATTTTTCATTCCATAATTCAGGATGTAATTCAGTTTTTTCAAAAAAAAAAATAATTGTAGTAAGATTTGAGTAAATCTTAATTTGACATAAATACAAATGAATTAGCATAAAGATTGATAAACTAAACTCCGTAGAAGGACCTATAACAGGTGCATCAAGGAAAATATCTCTCTCGTGTATTTTGTGGAAGCTTTGGCAATCAACACTCTTTGGCGGCATTGCTGGGCATTGAGTGGCAAAGAATTTTATCTTTTGTACATGTTCCTTAACTTAAAATAATGGAAACTTTATCTAGCCGGATAAACTATAAATCAATGGGAAACAAGATATAACATCTCAAGAATCATCAACGACTTAAATTTCAATTCACCATTCTTTGAATCATAATAGCGAAATTCAATGGCTAGATTTGTCCATCCTTCCTACCTTTATTTCTTTCCCACTTCCGAGTTAGCAAAATAAGGAAAAATCACTCGAACTTTGGCTCGTGAGTTTTTATCATATTTTTTATTTTTTTTCTGCACATATTTTAGAGACCTTCTTTCTTTATTTTAATTTTTTCATTCTCCGAGTTAGCAAAGTTAGGGAAAATAACTCGTAATTTGTATTCAATATATACATCATTTATCATCTCATACTTGAAACACAAGCTCTTTTTATTTTAATTATCTTTTTATCCATTAAATTACGATATATGCATGGTCTAAACACAAATTTACTAGCTTCAGGTCCTATACCTTCTTTCCCAAGAACTGATAATGACGCTCATTTCCAATCATAGAGCCAAATGTCGAAGCCTTTTGGATTGTTTTGATCCTTCGAGAGAAAGGACTACAAACTTGTGACTCGAGTATATTCTTTTCATCTTCAGATCTTTTTTCAAAACTGAAGCTTCCACCTGTGTATGCATATTGTGAAAAAAGATCATCAATACTATTGGCTACTGCATTATCACCATAGTTAACGGAGATTCGAGCAACAATAATACATCCCTCATCTAATTCACCAGATTGTTTATTATCCTTCTCACAGATATCTTTGCTTGTCATGTCTTTCATTTGTCCCTTGTTTGCAACTTCATTCTCTATATTTGGTTGAGGCTGTGAGTTGGTAGACATACTTGATCAAGGTGACGTAGTTTGATAGAAGACAAGTCGCAAAGTTAAAAAAAGATCTTACAATGGGAAAAAAGCACAAGTTTGCAAGCAATTTGAAAAAACAGCATGAATGATAAGAGGTTTTTTAGCTTAATTATCGTGGTGGTATCAGAGTCAATCTCTCTAGGGTATGGAATATATGAATCGAGCTTCCACTTTACTGTGGAGAGTATAAAGCATTGCTATGAAATTCATGCTTTATAGATGGCGAGGAGCAGAAATGTTCTCTCTTTCATCTTGCCATTTTAGATGTGTAATGACCAGAGATATCATGGAAATGCAAAGTTTGAACGGGATAATAAAAATATTGATGAGCAGCGAATAAGCCCTTGCTAGGACAACAATGGTGAGAAATAAAGCAAAATATTTAAAATACAAGATTGTTGTAGTATTCAATCCTTGGTCTCATATAAGCAAGTAGTTACTTCAATCCATTTGCAAACAAATTAATAAAAGAAAGAATCAAGTAGCAAAAGAAATAATTTTTTTGTGGGATGAGAATTAATTAATTTTTTGTAAGAAGTTCACTAAAGATGGGAGGTTAGCACAAGTCACAGATCGAACCTTGTCGCAGATAAAGCTTTGGTGTTTAAGTGAAAAATAATAGATGAGCGAACTCACTATTCACAGAAAGTTGAACCATATGTCAAATATAAATTTTTCTTGTACGTTTGGATTGTTAGAACTACACCAAAAAATGTGACCTAATAATCCCTCTCAATTAAAGTTCAAGGAGACCATGATGTGTCAAGTTCAAATCTTAGTAAATACAAATAATAGGTGAATTCTTTCTATTTGTTTAAGCTCGAACACTATAGCCATGAAAAAAAATAAAGTTTGGATTCTTGAAAACACGAAAAGTTGCCCAAGACAACAGGTTAGAGTCAAAAGAAATAAAAATAAATTTAAACAATTGGTTCCAGCGAAGTTCGTCCATGGAGAACCAACTGTCGAGTTTACAATGGAGGAGGTGAATACACTCACGATGGAAAAAGGCTTGCACCAAGCTGTGATTCTGAAGTTTTCTTATGGAAAACCAGATTTACAAGAGCTACGACAGCTTCTCCCAGTCCAATTAGATGTAAAGGGTCGATGCAATATTGGACAACTCGAATTTTTCCATATCTTGGTAAGGTTCGATCTGTATGAATACTTTGTTATGGTTTTATCAAGATCTGCTAGTTATATAAAGTCCAAAGGTGAATGTTTTTTCTTTAGAGCCTTTCCGTGGACTCCAGGGTTCAATCCTAGAGAGGAAACTTCAAAAGCAGTAGTTTGGATATCGTTTTACGATTATCCGCCAAATTTCTTTGCAAAGAAATCGCTATTGTCAATTGCTTCAGCGTGTGGAAAACCACTTGATGTGGATAAAGCTACGCATGATCGAACTAGGCCAAGTGCTGCAAGAGCTAAGGTGCTACTTGATCTCTTAGACAAATACCCTAAGAAGGTTAGGTTGCATATTATCGACAAAGGTACTGGGAAATTCATGGAGTATTATCAGGAGGTGGTATATGACAATCTTCCTAAGTACTACACCTACTGTAAGCATCAAGGACATGAAGATATTGCATGTCGTTTGATGATGGCTAAGGCTAATGAAGGCGGTCGCACTGAGATGGAAAACAGGGCAGACCATGAGTTGCTTCCTGTTGTCCAGATGGCTTGTGTAGAACCTTTAAAATGGGATGCTAGGGAGTTTTTGAATGCAAAGAGAGCTGGCCAACAAGTGGTAGAACCATCACTACAAGATCAAAGCGTTGGGCAGCAGAAGATATTGCAAGTGCAAGCAGGTAAAACTCAACAAATTTCTACTATGCCAGAGGATGGAAAAAAAGAATTGGCTGTAGCAAATTCTGGGAAAAAATTTGAGTAGAATTCTAAGTTGTTGGAGGTACCAGTTGATCAAGCTTTGGCTAGCGTCGCGCAAGGATTAGAGGTAAAAAGAATAGGGCATGAAGGTCAAACTAATGTGTGTGGTCAGATGTGAAAGTTACAGGATGCTGGAGATCAACGAAGGCCTACTATAAAAGAAGGTTTGGAAGTGGTTTCCGCTGTTGATAATTCTGGGCAGAATCGACAAGGTCCAAATTTGAAGGATGGTGTTGCATTAAATGCAATTGTGGAACGAGCTGCTAGTACAATTCTTCCTAGGCTGTATGATGTTGTGGGTGTTCGAGGCTCATCTGGACTTCTTAGACATCCTGCTATTGAACCTGTGCAGCTTCAGCAGATGGTGGACAGGAGTGCAATAATTGGTGCAGATCAAGCAAATAATGCTAAGAAACGCGCAGTGGTAGCAGAGTTAGGCTAATTTGAAAAAGTTGACAATCAACCAACAACTGTAGGTTTAACATTGGCAGTTAATAATGCATTGAGTGCATGTGGTAATCAACCTACTTATGTGATTGTCACACTACTGGTGCACAGGGTGTTCTAGATGAAAAACAAACAGATTTAACAGGTAATGTTGTGCAAGATGAAGGTCAAGAAAATACAGATATTGATGCTTTGGGGAGTGCAAACGGTACAAAAGCATTGGCAGTATTTGAACAACCTAAACACCAACAACAACGTGCATCTGCTCAAGCAAAACATAGAGCTTGGACAGTTGTAAATCACTCACCTAACAACAGAAATTCTCCAGATGCTAAAAACCAAATTACAGCATCAATGAACACCAATATTTCAAACTCTTTTGATGTATTGGTTGAGGATCATGTTAGTGTTGTGAAGAAGTATGACTAGAATGTGTAATAGGTGGTGGAGGAGACAAGATCAACAATTGGAAACGGTGCTGGCGAAGCAGTCTCAAAGGCTGCTCATACAAACTCTTTAGGCAGTGTAAAAACGCATCAAACTTTTAAAACATCTGGTACTCCCTTAATTGGTTCAAAGGATATTGTTCCTGTGGATGATCCGCATAATGTACAAGACCGTAACGCAACTCATACACTCCAATTCTCTAGTCCAGAATTAGCTGAAATGATCAAGGAATCCCAGGCAGCAATGTTCATGCATACCACTCCAAAGATCAACATTCCTTTGGTTACTTTGAATACCTCGGTTCATGAGGTTCCTTCCCAATCGATGGAGTCTTTTGGTGAGCAAGGAGGTGATTCGGCGCAGCAATTAATATCTACAGTAAACACTCAACATGTAGAGAAAGGAATGGCATCACTATCACAATCAAATTCTACAAATGATGTGACTAATTCTAAGGACCAGCAAGGTGCAACGAGTGTAATTATTGCTAATCACAAGACTTGGGCTGAGTAAGTTGAAGTGGAGGAAGAAGATTATGCAGAAACCATCAAAGATGAGAGTGACAATAAGGCAACCCAATCTTCCGATGAGGATTCTGGACAAAAAACTGGTGGAGGAAAGGGTGAGGCAATCGTAGAGAAGATTTCAAACATTCATGAGAAAGAGATTTCAAAGAGACGCAGCATGTGCGACATCTAAGCCCAACTGCTCCTGCCTTCGTGCCTAGCAAGTCCAAACATGGAGTTACAACTTATAACTCATTGACATTTGTTCTTTCTGTTCCTTCTCCAGAAAAAACATCAGTTACAACTGCTTTGGAGGGTGTTACTCTATCAATAGAATTTGCCAAAGGAATTTCAAAGTCTGGGAAACAACATGCACTAACTACAACAGGATCGTCATCTTTGCACACCTTTAGTGCTACTGGAACTTCATCTGCAATGGCTGCAAAATACAACTTGACACCTACCGATATCCTCCATGCCCTTGTGTCTCATGATTTAGACAAATTGACAGCGTTTGAAAATCCGAGGCATGAGCAAGGAACTTTAGTTCCTCGATTGGATCAAAATGACCCTTTTGGAATTGTTATGGGACTTGAATTTTACAAAGAAAGGGAAGAGGAAGAATTACTTCATGCATCATTTACTAACGTAGCTAGGGAAGGGGATCTTTCGCCTAGACATTTGAGAAGTGGTTCCAACAAAAGCAAGAACAAGATATATGACAGACAACATAGTTGGGATGGAAAGGTGACACAAGAGACTACAATTAGGCGACTCCCCATGAGGGTTGCAAAGCAAAAGATGGCTGCCCCTACCACCTCCACAAGGTCCAACAATTCTAATCGATTCAAGAAGAAATGATTATGTTTGAAGACATTTTGAAGCGGGTTGACGATGAGCATAGGGTTTTACAAGTTAAAGATTTCATAAGATTAGAGAAGAAAGGTTAAGATTATTATATCTACGTCATTCTAGTTTGCCATTTTATTAGCATTATCATATGTAATATCATAATAGAGTATGTTATAAACTCTATTATGATCATACATCATTTAGCGCTCTACGTCTTATTTCTTACGTTCTTGTTAGTAGATGAGGTTGCTATAGCCTCAGTGGGAATTGTAAGTTACGGTCTAGCGCAGTATGAGATTGCTTATGTCCTACGCCTTTGGAAAATATCCTTACGGCTATGAGATCATTCGCCCTCGTGAGATTATGCCGGCACTTTTGAAGCTCCATTAAAAGGCAATGGAGGAGCAGATGGATGATTATATAGACAAGGCTTAGCAGCAACAGTACTGTAGTTTTTGTCTCCCTTACTTGTACTCTTTTTATATATATTAATATAATAACTATTAGGCAGCATGTCTAGTAGTATAATTTGCTTTAAAAAAAAAAAAGCCTAAGAAATTCGAGGGATTGAATAGAGTGACTAAATTGCCCTAATATCATTTCATCATTTGTTTTTTTCATTTCATTATTCACTATCAGCAAGGACATAGAAGTAAAGGTACCGTTACTTTAAAACGACCAGCTTAATAGAGTATTGTGCAAACTCTAGACGAAAAGAATGAGGCGACGGAGAGGCAATGGGGAGTCTGTAATGGTCGTTGCCCTCTCTCTGTTTTTTTCGCCGATGATTTCCTTTTCTGTTTTGCACCAAATGCGGTATAATAAACCACCATTGTTGAAAATGGTTCAATACATAGATTGCCCCTTAAACTTGCGCAAAGTCCCTTTTACAGTTTAGGGTTTAATATCTGAACCCATACCACTTGCTTCTTCTGCTTCTCCAACTTCTTTTTCTCCTCCTTAATGTGACGGATGAGAGGCTGTGATGATTAAAGATGTTTGGGTCGGGCATTGGAGCGGCCCGTATCTTGGCGGGGCGACCCGGAATTCATCTATGTGATGCAACTGAGGTCTGCAGCCATGGCGATCCTTGTCTCCTTTGCCTGATTTTTTATCATCCGAGCCTCAAAATTTTGATCAATTTTTGGAAAAACTGCTATATTACCCTCTGAATTAGATTAGCCAGAAATGGCGAGAATGAGGCGACAGAGAGAGTATGGGATTTTTTTTCAAGGGTGGTTGCCCCTCTCTGCTGTGTCTATGATTCTCCCTTTTTGTAACAAACCAACAGCCCTTAAAAAAGGAAAGAGAGAAAGATAGATGATAACACTTCAGTTTCTGGATTTGTTTGCAGTTTGCATATTATTCAAAGACCCAATACACACACAATTATTCTACAACAACTACGGGACCTCAGATCTTAATGAGGCAGTGATGATGATTTTTTCTCTATCTGGGGTAACTAATTCAGGCATGGAGATTATCCGACCCGTATCTCGGCGTGGCAACCGATATGGTCTGTGATTGAGATTCTTCTCACTCACATGCAACTGGTTTTTTGCAGCCATGGCGTGGTTGGCTTCTCTTTTGCCTTTGTCAGACACACATATCTGAGCCTCAATTTGGTGAAGAAAATATCAATCTTTTAGATTTTATTGATGTGGGATATATCGAACCCACGCCCTTTTAAGTTCTAATGCTTTTTTGAGCTGTGAAGTATAGCCATTGTTTTCTATCAGTAGCAGCTCAAGAATGAGGCATTAGAGTGAAATGTGGGATTTTTTGTAACGGTGGTTGCCCTCCTTCTCTGGTAAGCCCGTGATTTTTTATTTTATAAATATTGCTTTTATGCCAGTTACCCTATTCGTATTTTCTCATATTCTTTTTTAAAGATGGTGGTATCCGAGCTAGCTTGGGCGCACCTTGAATATTTCACCGATACCTCCACAGGTGCCGCGTAACTCTGCCCACCAAGGCTTGGGCAGATGAAAGAAACACTACTTTGAACATGAGACCTCATTGTCTCCAACCACTTCATTGATCACTATGCCAGAGTGCATATTTTCCAAAAATTATGAATATATGTTGAAGGATATTACGCTTCCCATGTGATAATAGCTGGATGTTGTGATGGTATACTTGATTGTGTTAAACAGTATATTAACTTTCTGGAAATTTAACTGATTAATTACCAAAAAAGAAAAACTTAGCTTGAGTCTTGTAATGCGAGGTCAATGTTGACTGAAGGTTTAGAATAGGCCAAAAAGGAGAGAATGAGGTAACAAAGAGAAGGGAACTATAAAAGGTGGTTGCCTCACTCTGCATTACCAGTTAAAGAGAAAGAAAGAAAACTAAATCAGTTTCTGGGGGTTTTGTCTGTGACTTCGTTAATGTCTGCTGATCTATTGGTTCCTTGTTTCTGCTGTGTTCTTATTCTTTGCTGTCTTGGCTTCGAGATTCTTCTTAAGAGCTATTGGGGAATGCGGCTGATGCTTAAAATAAAAATATGTAATTGACAGGTGAAAAAGGGTTGTAATGATACTTCCAGTTCTTTCTTTCTCTTTTCTGTGCTTACTCAATGAGCATGAAAAATTTCGAGCTGTATCTTGGCTCGGAATCTCAGTATGACCTGCAATTGAGAATCTTCTCTCTTGCATGCAACCACTGCTTGCAGCCATGGGGTGTCTGGCTTCTCTTTACCTGATGATAACATAGATCTGAGCCTCAATATCAATATCAACCAGTTTTGCCTCATTCTCAAGTCAGTTGGGACGGGATATGCGAATCCTCTGTATCCATTTTGATATATTTTGGTACATTTCATTCAATTAGTTTATAATATGTCTTTTAAGACAAATATATGTAATATGAAATAATATGAAATAATCGAATTATATCATGAAAAGTACAATAAGAAATGGCCTTATAACAAAAGTATATGATAAGAAACTGGATTTTGCCTCAATGACATTTGAGATTTTGCCTTTATATGTGTCTGATCCCCTTTCTTGGTTTTTTTATATTAATTGACAGGTGCTTTTGCATTATTTCTACACCATAAATAGAAACTGGATTCTCAACTCAAGAACAAGAATGAGGCTGCATACAGATGGAAAGTTTTTAAGGGTGTTGCCTTCCATCTGCATGCCCATGATATTTCTGTATTCTGCTACTGTCAAAGCAACAGCCCTTCTTTCATGCTTAGCTGGCGCTCTAATGGTTGGTTATTCGCGATCTGCTCTATCTCTCACACTATTTGCTTCTTCTTTCTTGGTCATTATCCTTTCCTTTTCACAAATCTCAATCTGTATGAGTATCATTGCTGTTGCTTATCTGTAGGTTGTGATGATAAAGCTTCTTGATTTTATTGGATTTGGGTCACTGGACCTGTATCTTGGCAGTGCAAACCAGGATGACTTAAGCAGAGTCTTATTTTTCTAGCAAGCATTCTTGTTTGCAGCCATGGCGGTGTCCCTTTCCTTTACCTGATCTTATGACAGATCTAAGCCTACTTATGTACATGGAAATAGCTTTTAGATTTGCCTTGAGAAAGAGAAGACAATGGTGAAAAAAGTGAAAACTACTTCCCCTTGTCATGAAAAAGGAAGGTTAGATACTTAAAGACAGAATTACAAGCCTTTAAAAGTTCTCTCTTTGAATTAGCCCAGAAATTGCAAGAATGAGGCTACAGAGAGTATGGGATTTCTTTCGATGGTGGTTGCCCCTCTTTCAGTTTCTGGTTTTCTGGATGACCATTTGGGAAATTTCCCCAATATACAAGTATACCACAACAACTGTGGGCCTTCAGACCTTCAGTCTGTCTTCATGGCCCTTTGCCGGTTCTTCCAGTTTACTCTCATTGTTTAAGGAAACTGGAAAGTGTTACATTATGATGCATTCTACTACAGAAAGGGGCTATGGTGATGCTTATAAGTCTTTCTATTTCTGGGCTGATCACTGAGCATTGAGATGACCCAACCTGTATCTTGGTGTGGCAACCCGGTATAATTTGATAGAGCTTCTCCCTCTCTCTCTCTCTCTCTCTCTCTCTCTCTCTCTCTCTCTCTCTCTCTCTCTCTCTCTCTCTCTCTCTCTCTCTCATGCAATCGGTGTTCTGCAGCCATGGTGTGGCTGGCTTCTCTTTTGCCTTATCATAGTACGCATTTGAGCCTCAATTTGCTGAAGATCATAGGTAGGCATTTGGACAATATTTGAGTTGAAGTTGCAAAGTTCTTTTAAATGCAGACTTGTGAGGTCCCTTCGGTTAAAAGCTCTTATCTAAGCGAATTCCCGTTATTAGATTAGCCCAGAAATGGCGAGAATGAGGCAACAGATTATGGGATTTCTTTCAAGGGTGGTTGCCCCTCTCTGCTTTGTCTATGATACTCCACTTTTCAAAAAACCAGCAGCCCTTTAAAATGATAGAGAGAAAGAGAATATACTTCCGTTTCTGGGTTTCTTTGCATTCTTTGCACCCTTCAAGTATACTCAAACCCCAGTACCCAACTACACTGTAACAACTATGCAACCTTCAGATCTTCCGTCTGTCTCCTTCATGGCTTTGAAAACTCTTAAAAGAGGCAGTGATGATGCTTTTTCATTTATCTGGGCTAACTGAGTCGGGCATGGAAATTACCCGACCTGTATCTTGGCGTGGCAACCCGGCATGGCATGTGATTGAGATCCTCTCTCTCACATGCAACCGGTGTTTTGCAGCCATGGCGTAGTTGGGTTTGCTTTTGCTATATCATAGCACATATCTGAGCCTCAATTTGCTAAAGAAAATATACCTTTTCCATGTATCGATGCAGGAGATATCAAACCCTCATCTTTTTTATTAGAAGTTATAATGCTTTTCACTCGTTATGTTTCACCATTTTTTTATCTGTACCAGCTCAAGAATGAGGCATTAAAGTGAAATTTGGGATTTTGTAACTGTGGTTGCCCTCCTCCAGTAAGCCCATTTTCTGAATTGGGGATTCTTCAGCTTTGTGTGTTAGACTGATGTGATGACCAACTAGACCACCATACCATTTCAGCTCAAAGAATGAGGCTGAGAGAGATGATTCTTAGAGTGGATGACCATCTCTGACATGTCGATGATTTCTTTTTTGCTTTAAACTAGACAACCTTTTGTGCATATGCATGTTTCTTGTGTATATGTAGGTATTGGGCTATGTTTCGTTTGTCTTAATTTCGTCCTGACTCACTATGTTGCGATGCAATGCCAGCAAAGTAACACGTCCATATAATCGAAAAGGGGAAACAATAGGGCTATGATGATCATGCTTATTGAGCTAATTGAATTTGGGCATTGGAGCTTTGCTGCCTGTATCTTGGTCGGGCAACTTGAATTTCTGGGGTTTGCAGCCATGGCAGGTGCAGAGAACTCAATGCCCCACATAATCTGAGCCTCCAGTTTAACAGAAGCCTTAGCATCATTCCCCATTATCAATGAGACCAACAGGGGAGAAAGGGACTTATTTGAGGGTGGTTGCCTCCTCTTGCTCCTGGCCTGTGATTTCTCTATAAGCAAAATCAACAGCCCTCTTCTAGTCCTCTTAACAGCAGCAGCAACAGTACTACTTGGACCTTGTTCTGATTTATGAGCTTAGTTCAAAACACCCTAAATTCCTCGAAACCTATGCTACCATTTTCTCAAAGAGGCAGTGATGATATTTGCTTATCTGGGCAAAAAAATTATTCCTGCATTGAGACAAGCAGATCCGTATCTGGCTTGGCAAACCCTGAATGGTATGTGATTTGAGGCTTCTCTATCACATGCAACTGGTTCTTTTGCAGCCACAGTTGGTCTCCTCCTCTTTGCCGAATTAGTAATCCAACTCTGAGCCTTAAAATTTCAGTTTGTCCTCCCGGACATTGTTTGATGGATAACCTTTTTTTATTTTATTTTCAAAGCCTACTCAGAAATGAGGCATCAATGAGACATGGGGATTATTTATTTATTTATTGATTTCTTCATTTGTTTAGTTTTGCTGGTAAGGCCAAGATTTCTTGCTGGAAGAGATTAACAGTTCGTTTGCTCTTTTCTGCAACTCTAGCTTCAGAAGATGCACGTTGTTGATTTTTTGCTGCTACTGCTACTGATTCTCTTGTCTTGCTGCGGCGTGGCTGCATTAACACCTTAACAGCGAGAATCATACTAGAAATAAAGAAAAAGGTGAAAAATTGAGGCAGCGCTGATATGGTTTGGCAAATAGCATTATTAATTTGCATTGAGATGATACAAGACTCAGTATCTTGACGGGCAATCTGGAGAAGGTTGCAGCCAATAATAGAGAGATCTGAACCTGGTATTAAGCATTACTAGTAGTTTCCAATTCCTTTTTTTGGTTATTGTTTCTCTTTTTCCAATATTGCTAAGAGAGTTGCAATTCTTTTGACATATTTTCCGCGTCTTTGTAAGTAGTGCTCGTTTTTTTAAAAACAAAAATTCTGTTCTAAAAGAGGCAAGAGATGTGGAAATACAGCGATTATGCATCACTCTCCTGCCAATGGATGCCAGATTTTTGTTTTCATGCCCATATTTTTCAATTTCATAGTATTAGAGAACATTTGCTTTCTGAAGCTTAGACCCTTACAAAAAACTATGGAGATAATCCCATACAAATGCTTGATTTTCACTGCAGAAACCTATCTGATAATACAAACTTTATAAGCCTACTTGTGTGGAGTGTCATGTTATTTTATGGTTTTTGCATAGATCCATTTCTATTGATTACTCTATTAACAATGTTTATCTGCTTTTTTGGTTCTTGCCGTCTCTTGGAATGTTGTTTCTGTTGGAACTCGCTTGTTCAGCCATTTTTTATTTGGAAAGAAATAAAAACAAAAAGGAAAGAAATTGCTCTTAACTGTTTTCATTAATAATTATAATTATAATATTTTTTAATTTTTAGAACTGTGAGACCATATGTTTAGTTGAAAAATATGGTGGATAAAATCTAATGTTTCAGATTTATTCTTGAATGAAAAATCTAGCGGCAAATAATCTTCTAAGCATACATGACGGAATGAGAACCAGCCTGCACGTTGATTGATGGAACGGTGTGCAAATTATCAAAGAAAGTGTTTTTATCATTAAGATTTCGAATTCTTAAATCTTAACTATTATCTATCTATTATATTAGAAACATGAATTTGCTTTTTTTACCTTTGAATTTTTGGTTTTATATTAGAGAAAATAGTCATTTAATTCTTTATTATTTTTGTTAATATTTGGAATTTCGAAATCAATTAAATCTTGCATATTAGATCTTTCCTTGGTTCAACTATGTAATATAACAAAAAAGCTTACTCCGATATTAATGACACAGGAAATCACCATTATTTCTATAAACAATTCTTATTGATCGAGCAGTTTTCCTTTCTTTTTAGGTTTAGGCGCTATTTTTTCTGTCTTATATGTTACATAGCTATAATTAGTTTTACTAAATATTAGAAAGGATTTTAAAGTTAATGTTATAAAATAAAGTGAATGTATATGGATGTTCATTTAATCCATCCATACATTTTTTTCAATGTACTACTTGGATAGATGTATCTATTAATTCCTAGGATGTCTAGTGAACTTTAGGTGTATCTTTGTATACTATAAAAGTACATTCTTGTCCATGGAAGAACACGCAAGAAACACACTTAAATGGGATAACTTCTACATTCTCTTTCTATATATCTTATCTCCATTATTATATTGTTCTATTTTGCTCTTATTTCTTAATATGTTATCAGCACGAAGTTCTAACCAACTGAGGTTGTCTGCTTCATCCGAATTTTATCTTCTTCCTAAAAGAGCTAGTCAATTTCTTTTCGGATTCAGGTATACATTCCTATGTTTATAATGTTTCTATTAGGATCTTCTTTAACCTGCAATTTAATTACCATATGCATAACTTGTTTTGAATATGATTATAATAATTGCCTTGGTATGAAAACAATAGGTTTTAGTTAAATTATTATTTCATTAAACTACAGAGAAGTTTAAACCTACACATAAATAGATAAGTATTAAATTGAATTACAATGATTAGACTAATTAATCCCACATCTAATGTTATGACAGAATAGGCACTTAGAACGAATTCTTGCAAAATTTTTAAAAGCTCTGAACGTTTCAATGAATTTATCACCTAATTGTACAAACTAATTAATGACTTAACTATTAGATGAATCGTATTCAATGCTGAAACTTGGCAGAATTTATATCATCTAGTTTTATGCCTACTTAACTTATTTAAAAGTCTTCTAAGCAGAACAAAATATACTAGTACCTATTAATGAGATTACTTCAACTTATTTATTCTCTAAAAATATACTTACATGTCTAAAGTTCTTATGTGTAATATTAAGCACTAATTTATCATCGCACTACACATAATTATTTGTTCTAACAATTATATAGAGAATATTAATACACGATTATATTCTGCATTGATTTTTTTTTCATTGATAATAATTTTTGTCATTCTAATTCACTTATTTTTTATGATAGTTTTCACTATGTCGAATTTGTCAAAACTTGAATTTGTTGCACTTGACATCTCTGGGAATAACGATTTGCCATGGGTACTTGATGCTGAAATTTACCTTACGCTAAAAGTCTTGGTGACACTATTAAAGAAAGAAATGAAGCATCAAGTTAGGATAAGGCGAAAGCCATGATTTTCCTTCGCCATCATCTCGATGAAAGGTTAAAAAGTGAATATTTAACCTTAAAAGATCCATTTCAATTATGAACTAGTTTGAAGGAACGATATGACCACCTAAAGGCCACGGTATTGCCAAAAGCTCGTCGTGAGTGGATGCACTTACGACTACAAGATTATAAGACCATAAGTGAATATAATTCTGCGGTATATAGAATAATTTCTCAACTAAAATTATGTGGTAAAACCTATGAATGATGAGGACATGTTGGAAAAGACTCTTTTCACTTTTCATGCCTCAAATATGGTGTTACGACAACAATACCGTGAAAAGGGCTTTAAGAAATATTCTGAGTTAATTTCATATTTTTTGGTTGCTGAACAACATAGTACCCTTTTAATGAAAAATCATGAAGCTCGCCTCACTGGATCAACTCCATTTCTAGAAGCGAATATGGTAGCGATAGATCAAAAGTCTGAAAGAAGACAAAATAATTATCGTGGCCGTCTAAATATACGTGGGTGTGGCAAGAGGCGAAATAATAATCGTCATGGTGGAGATCGTTATAAACAAGAGAACATTAAGGGTTCTCAAAATAATCCTTCAAAAGGCAAAGGTAATACTTGCCACCGATATGATATGAAAAATCATAGGGCACAAATTTGTTGTACGCCTAAACATTTTTGTCAAACTTTATTAAGCCTCCATAAAAGGGAAACAAAATAAGGTTGAGACTCTGACCTTTCAAAATAATATTGAGGCAGGCCTTTTGAATAATCATGATAAAGCTGAAGCAAACCTTGCCTATAAAGATGATGTTTTCGAAGGCCTTGCAGATATTACTCATTTAGAAATTGTAGATTTCTTTGAGCATCATAACTGAAGACTTATTACTGAAAAAAATTATACGAATAATTGTTTTTTTTAATGAAATTCATATTTGGATAAAACGTTTTATGTTGTCAGTATTTACTTTCCTAAGTATAGTTTTTTTTGTTCTTAAATTTTTCAGTATTACTTATGATGTATTTGTTTTTCTTTTTCTTTATGAAGAATATGAAAACTTTCTAGTCTTCAATTGGTCGTATGAATAATAAAGAAGAAATATGCCTTCTTGACAGTGCTACGACGCACACCATATTTAAAGATAAGAGATATTTCTCTTATTTAATTATGAAAGAATCCAATATCATAACAATATCTGGTAGTACAAAATTAATTGAGGGCTCTGGAAGAACGACTTTATTACTACCAGGAGGAACTATATTGGCTATTAATGATGCATTATATTGTAGTAGGTCTCAAAGAAACTTGTTGAGTTTCAAAAATTTTCTCCAAAATAGCTATCATATTGAGACCAACAATGAAGAAAAGGTTGAATACCTTTATATTACTACAATAAAAGCAGAAAGAAAGTATGTTCTTGAAAAGCTTCCCGCATTTTCCTCCGGATTATACTACACTAGTATTAGTGTAGTCGAATCACATGCCATAGTAAACAAAGGGTTTACTAATGATTTTATTATTTGGCATGATCGGTTGGGCCGTCCCGGTTATAATATGATGCGCAAAATAATTGAGAATTCACATGGCCATTCATTGAAGAACCAGAAGATTCTTCAAACTAAAGAATTCTCTTGTGTTGCATATTCTCAAGGCAAACTGATTATTAGACCATCAGTAATTAAAGTTGGAGTTGAATCTCTTGCATTTTTGGAACGTATACAGGGTGATATGCGTGGGCCCACACACCCTCCATGTGGACCATTCAAATATTATATAGTTTTGATAGATGCATCTACAAGATGGTAGCATGTGTGCTTGTTATCAACCCGCAATATGGCCTTTGCGAGGTTACTGGCTCAATTAATAAGATTAAGAGTACAGTTTCCAGATTATGCAGTTAAGACAGTTCGTCTTGATAATGCTGATGAATTTACATCTCAGGCTTTTAATGATTATTGTATATCAACTGGTATAACAATTGAGCATCCAGTTGCTCATGTTCATACTCAAAATGATCTAGCAGAGTCATTGATCAAACGTCTCCAATTAATTGCTAGACCAATGCTTATGATAACAAAACTTCCCATATCAGCATGTGGTCATGCTATTTTTCATGCAACAACTCTTGTACGGATCAGGACTACAAGTTATCATAAAGTCTCCACATTACAATTAGCTTTTGGCCAGGAGCCAAATATTTCTCATCTTAGAATATTTGGATATGCGGTATTAACATAGGCAGATCTAGGATTTGATGACTATGGGTGCCATTGTCTACCATTAGTGATGGAGATTGGATTAGGGTATACATTTAGTAGGTTTGATCCGTTTTGAGTTGATTCGGTCCGGTTCGATTGGTTCGATTCACTTTAAATTAATTTATTTTGATTTTACAAGATTTTTGGTGCATAAAAAAAATATTATCACCATATTGGATAACTTTAGTCTAATTCGATATAGTTATCTCGATTCAAAGTCTATTAAAAATATGATTGAAAAGGGCAGTCCGGTGCACTAAACTCCCGCTATGAGCGGGGTCCGAAAAAAGGCCGGATCACAAGGGTCTATCGTACGCAGCCTTACCCTGCATTTCTGCAAGAGCCTTAATCATTAAAAATATGATTTAAAAATATAAAATAAAAATAAACTTTTAAATTAGCAAATACACCCCTTTAATCTTCATATAGCTAGATTAGTATTATGTCTATTGGTGCAATCATTTTAGAAAACTTTGGAAATCAAGGAATAACATTAGATAAATTGTCATGACCCAAAATTCAACTAGTCGTGATGGCACCTAACCCAACTGCTAGGTAAGACAAATAGCAACAATCATATTCAAATGAGATTTACTGAGAGAAATAATGTCAATATAACTGAATTATTTTATACAAATTATTCTCAAGGACTGGTAGTACAAGTCATCAGCCACTAAGACTTAGGTTTTTACAAAAACTGAATTGAAATAATTACAACATCTGTTTAAAATATAAATGAACAAAATCAGAATCTAATACTACCAAGGACAAGTGATTTCCATAACTGGAACGCAAGTACATCTTCAATGCCAGCTCTCGCCGTACATAGCAGTATCAACACAAGGATCTGCACGCAAGGTGTAAAAGTATAGTATGAGTACAACCGACCCCATGTACTCAATAAGTATCCTAGCTAACCTCAGCGAGATAAAAGAAACAAGAACTATAGATGATTCTCACTAACACCCGTGCAATTCAAAATTTCAACAAGTATAGAACAAATATATGATCAAATTAGAAAATCTCATGTGAAACCATTTTGATGCTCATAACTCTTGATTTTAAAGTGTTCTGCTCAGACAACAATTCATCATATAAGGAAGATATGCAAGTAAATTAGGTAATCAGTCAAGGGATTTGCAAGTAAAAGTGAAATGCAATAATCGAATATAGCCCATTGCAGTGCGTAACCCGATCCAATAACGGTAACCAGCTCTCCCGGAGCTCACATCAATATCAACCGCACAGACAACTCACGTGTTGCACGGACAACTCACGTGCTATAGTATCAATATCTGGATCCGCACGGATAACTCACGTGTTGCACGGACAACTCACGTGCTTATAGTATCAATATCTGGATCCGCACAGACAACTCACATGTTGCACGGACAACTCACGTGCTATAGTATAAATATCTTGATCGGCACGGGCAACTCACGTACTGCACGGACAACTCACGTGCTATAGTTTTTATATCTGGATCCGCACGGACAACTCACGTGATGCACGAACAACTCACGTGCTATAATATCAATATCTGGATCTGCATGGACAACTCATGTGCTACACAGACAACTCAGGTGTTATAGTATCAATATCTGGATCCGCACGGACAACTCACGTATTGCATGGGCAACTTACGTACTAATAATGCCAATCCGCCTAACATGGTCACAGGTGCCCAGTCCAAATCATATCACACAGAAGTAAGTATACAAGAACACATGTAAACAATGGATAAATATCATATTTCATGCTTGTAAACTGGTATATTAACATGCTAAAGTGTAGGCATATGTAATGTGTGCTATCATAGCTTAAATCGGCAAGTTATCACAGAAATAGTAATTACCAAGTTTATTAAGGGAATTAGCCTCTTCGTAACCTCAAGTATGACTCAAATAGTTCACAACAATGGTACAAATATGAGAAATATTATAGCTTAAAGCTTAACAATCAACTTTAGGCATATCATAACCTAAGCACTACTCCGAGCATGGATAAATACCTCGGTGCTTGCACATGGGTTCAAACCCCACACATATGCGCACCCATAGCACGTAACTATCACAAATAATTCAGGAAACTAGAGCCTCAACCAAGTTTAGATAGGATTCTTACCTCAAACAAGCCGAATTTAATACCGAGCAAGCCAACCAATACTCTAGAAATTCCATTCCGTGTGTATCAACCTCCAAACAGCTCAGAACTAGTCAAAAACAACTCAAATTCATCAATTAATGCCTAAGGAAACAATTCCAAATGATAAAGGTCGAATCTTTAATCAAAATCTCGAAGTCAACCAAAAAGTCAAACCCTGAGCTCACATCTCGGAATCCGATAAAATTAACAAAATCCGAACACTCATTCAATAACGAGTTCAATCATACCAAAATTATTCAATTCCGATCTCAACTCGACCTTCAAATCCTCAAAATTATAGTCTATGAAGTTTCGCAAATTTTTTTCGATTATTCCAATCCAAAATACTAATTAAATGGTAAAAACAATGATAGATTCATGTTTAACAATCACAACCGAGTTAGAATCATTTACCCCAATTCATGTGATGAAAATTGCCTTAATCCGAGCTCCATAGCTCAAAATATGCTAAAATACCTGAAACCTTCGAAATAGAGTACTTAAAGGTCTGCTCCAGGGGGCACCCTTTGCAATCGCGGTCAAAATTTCGCGATCGCGATTATAGAAATTTTCTAGGACAATTTTACTCTACGCGATCGTAGCTATTTCCCCGCGATCGCGATGAACAAACTTTTATTAACTATTTTCAAACTCTTCTCAGATAGCATGTAGTTTATTAGACATAACCTTTTGTAAATAAATCCAAATGCCAAACGATTTGATTTTCTGAAAACTAGATACAAAGTGCTACAACTTACATTTTTGGATCATCTCCAAATTCCTTATAGATTGCAAGATATAAGCTTCCAAAGACGGGTCAGTGACAACAAAATTTTCCTCTACACGGTCGCGAAAAACCTTCTGCGATCACGATTCACAAGACAATTTTCCCCATTTTACTCTTCGCGATCGTGACCAATTTTACGTGATCACACTGCACACTACTGTAGCAAAAAACCAGCAAATAAAAATGGCCTAGAAATGGTCCGAAACTCACCCGAGCCCCTCGGGACTATGTCCGAACATACCAACAAGTCTCAAAACATATTACGGACCTACTCGAGGCCTCAAATCATACATTAACATCAAAACCACGAATCATCGATCAAAATTAATCTCTTAAGTTCATAAACTTCAAACTTCAAACTTCAAACCAAACGTCTAATTCAAGTCTAACCAATCCGGAATGAACCCAAATTTTGCATACAAGCTTCAAATGACATAACGAACCTACCCAAGTCCAATATCATCATCCAGACCTAACAGAACCATCAAAACTCTGATCCGGGGTCAAATACACAAAAGTCAAACTTGGTCAACCCTTCCAACATAAAGCTTCAAACATGAAATTCATTCTTCTAAACTAATTCCGAATCGCCTGAAATCAAAACCGATGATACACACAAGTCATAATACATCATACGAAGCTACTCATGCCCTCAAACCACCGAGCGAAGTGCAAATGCTCAAAACGACCGGTTGGATCGTTACATTATCCCCCACATAAACATACGTTCATCCTTGAATGTGCCTAGAGTTGTTCCGAAGCCATCAAATTGCCGTGTAACCTTACCATGCACATACCCGGGGGTTATAACACATCATCCTACTCCCTATAAGCCTGACAACATAACATAACTGAGATCATTACTTCAACCTTAGTTCGTAAGACTCAGAATTCATTTTCTAACATTCAGAATTTCCTATAAGACCCAAATCTCGCATCTACGCACTGTATAAGTCTGAAAAAGATGTATCAAGCCATAACCATAACCCAAGATGTAATCACATGATATACCACACAACTCGCATACTCATAGCAATAATTCCCGATCACGGTAGCTGTTCAAAACAAACCCGGTACCGGTAATAAACCTCATATAAAACAAAACCTCGTTCTAAAACTTTCGTACACTGCCGATGATGAAAGAAATACACAGAAACTCATAACCACTCATCAAATCAACAAGTCATGGAGCTCTCTCTCCTAACCAGAACTATAGCCCAAATTCAAAGTTGACTTCCGATATTATTCTTCCAAACACACCGTAATCATATTCGATAGTAATTACCTCAGGCCCAAATACTGCATC
Source organism: Nicotiana tabacum (assembly GCF_000715075.1). Classification (NCBI taxonomy): domain Eukaryota; kingdom Viridiplantae; phylum Streptophyta; class Magnoliopsida; order Solanales; family Solanaceae; genus Nicotiana; species Nicotiana tabacum. The sequence continues at coordinate 148,895,966 of NC_134083.1, forward strand.
TCATCAAATACAAGCTACTCTACTGACATGCCACACCAATACTACCCAGAGCCACAAACCGTGCAATCCGTGCACCAATACGCAACCATTCAAATACACTCAAAAATGAAAAATGACTCAAATGAGAGAACCGTTCCACAAGCTCAACAACTACCACCACAATGCAATGCTAAGAACCCATCACACACAATAGAGCCAAAACACACGAATCTATCACAAAGATAATATCCCAACACAACTCCGCTGCAGTGCGAGACCCCATCCAAACACCGATCCCATGAAATACCTCAAGCCAAAATGCTCAAAATTAGCAACCGCGCGCAATTCAACATCAAGTGCATGAAGTGAATGACCATAACCATGGAGAAACGAATAACACTATATACCACAGCCAAGAAAGAACATAACTAATGCGCAATCAATTATTCAACACCCTAATACCCATCTCGCTCAAATTCCGCTACCAGGCCCAAACAGAACCGTACCATCTGTGCATATAACCAACGAATCACAACTTCTCGTAGCATAGAAGAGTAACACATAGACCTATCCGAACATGAACAAGCTCTATTCTAACCGAATGACACACCCTTCAGCAATAACGGTGTCGAATCAACAAATCTGATCCGGTGTAGAATACACATCTTCCTCGGGCCTTCCAATGAGCCCCTGAATGAACTCTGGTCATCCCCAAATGGATAAATAGCCCTCCCAAAATTCCACAATGATCTAACCATAACACGTACCACCATTTAGCTAACTTTGGCCATATCTTCACAGTCCGCAACCCCAAAATAATCTGCTTCTGAGCACTCCTAGTTTGCAAATCCATAGAACATATGAATCACTATAGCCAGTCCCTACTCCACCACTCGAATGACTAACACATCTCTCATACACAACCATCCCCACGAGAAATATTTCTATAATTCTTCCGTGTCACATAACAAAATTTGGACATCAGTAGTCAATCAACCAGGCGAGTACCGCAATGCCAACGAAGCATCCGTAAGTCAAAACATAGTGTGCCTCCTGAAATGTGCACCCTTCTCAGGCAATACCAAGTAGTAACAACATTTATCTAGTAGTCTGAAACCGTCCATATTGTCTAAGAATTTATGACCTTCATTTCAAAACTAAACCGTAACCTTACACATACAAATCTCAATCCCACATGACACATCGCATTTATCATGCCCTCATATGAAGAGCACGGGAATCTCATAATAAACTCTGAGTCACCAGCAGAATGTATACTCGATCAGTCAGAAACCTTACTTTTGATCCCATCCAGGAGAAAATCACAATACACAACATGCTCCTCACGCCGAAAGGAAATATCGATCTCAAATCGTGGTAGAATCCATCGAGAACTCTTCAAAACCCATTTGCATATAACCAAGCCATCAAAAGTGATTCTCTCTAACTCAGCCAAGCCATACAGGTCAGCAAACCCAATTGTATTCCCACAAAATACCTGTAGAGACTCACCACATCATAAGTACCCAAAGAACCAATCATATCCATTACCGTGCTGATCCAACCTACTACCAAGTTGTCCTATTTCTTCGAGTTCCTTCCGAATTACCCTCAAGACACTTTTCCTTTCCAGAACACCACGATCCTTACCCAAAGCTCATAACAAGAGATCCTAGCATAAAACCACACCGCCCTAAGACCCATAAGTCGTTGTATTCCCTATTAAGCACCCCAAAAGTACAACAACTGAGACACCCACTCTGAAGGGACCTTCTATGAATCTAAAATCGTTTCCTTCACCTTCTTGATACTGAAATGTAGAATCCATAATGATATAGAAATACCGCGAGTTTCGATACCAGCCAATGCAAATCTCATATTCTAACCCTATACAAATCCGAAAAATCCTCAAATGCCACATATGAACCCTAAACTCCTTAGAATTTCCTCGAGAGTCGTCCACCCTGCCCAAATCTTAATTGCACCGCCCCAACGGGCCAAATGACTTGTGCCTCATTAGCACAATAACACACAAAGAAGTAATCCACACCTCTAAGCAACCAAGTGAATCCCTACTTCATGCACACCACATCCGTCACGAATATCAACTCAAATCATCCCATGATTTTCATATACCCATAAAGTCCAATATAACCTGTATCCAGAAATTTCCTTACCCGAGTCATCCTCGATCTCAACCTCTGCAAGTCATAACTAATCCACAAGTGTACCTTAGACCAAAACTAGTATTTAACACATAACCATGCAATCAAATTGTCTATAACAGACTCCCCAACTTAGCTCAAAGGCATAGATCAAAATATTCGATAACTCACAATACCCATACTCTATTACTGCCATAATACCGCGGTGAGATTCAACTAAATTCTTCACAACCTCATGCAACACAACCCATAAAATACCTCAGATCATCTGCTAAGCTCACAGTCATCCTCATGACAGTCAAGCCAACTTTCTCAACCAATCCAAACTCAAATCGCAACACATATAACCCACTGGTAGGAAAGAAAACCTCCACAAAACATCATAAGGATCACACTTTCGTAGCTTACCCCACAGGTGATAACCCACCTGCTTAGCCTCAAACTGACATTTTTCTATACCCTTTCACTGCGACAACTACTATGTCCATGGATTATAGGGGCTTTCCATTGTATATAAATAAACTTACTCTGTAAATCCCATTTTCCTTAAGCATATAGAAACCTATGATTCAAATTTTCATATGCTGCTGGTTTGGTGAGTTTAGTGATCATGGCTAGCTCACCTGATCTATCAGCTGAGTAGTAAGCCTCATTGGGATAATTATCAATATCTCTTTCTATCAAAACGAGATTAGGAAGGCGCCCTTTTTCAATAGCCAGACGCAATCACTTAATCTTCATGAGTCTGAACTCATCAACAGGACATGAGAATCTAATCCGTTCCAAAATTTAACAACGTGAAAGATCCTTCAACACACTCATAACTCGAGACTATACGTCAAATCAAGGCAAAAATCAAGCACCCAATAGTGCTTTTTACATCTCAAGCAAACTATATTCGTCACCTTCAAAACCATCTGAACACATCCCGCAGTCACATTATACTCATCATATAGCCATTCGACCACTCATCGAGCCACAAATTCCACTCATAGTGACACCACCAGACATATAATTCCAAAGGCACATGCTCACACAAACAAAATCACCATGCTCAAGCTATACTCAAAACTCGTCCTCAAGTCCTCCAAACTGACCGATCATCAGCACATAGAAAACACATCTCGCACCTTATCCATGGAATCAGAAGACTTCAATGCACAGCTGATGCCAAGCGCTCACATACGCATACGAGTGAGTGTAGGGAATTCAAAGCGATACACTTCAAGCTGAATCAATAACGCACGATAAAGAAAGAAAGAAAGAAAGATGAGAAGTTTATCCTAAATGCCCTGTAGACCTCTCGAAGATAGGTATTGAGTCACCATACCAATCTGCAAGACTCTACTAGACACTTGCTCATGACTCGTAGAACTTATGAACCTAGAGCTTTGATACCAACTTGTCACGACCCAAAATCCAACTAGTCGTGATGGCACCTAACCTAATGGCTAGGTAAGTAAAATAGAAATAATCCTATTCAAATGAGATTTACTGAGAGAAATAATGACAATATAACTGAATTTTTTTTATATACAAAGAATTTTCAAGGACTGGTAGTACAAGTCATGAGCCATAGATTTTTACAAAAACTAAATTGAAATAACTACAACATCTATTTGAAATGTAAATGAACATAATCCGAATCTAATACTACCAAGTACAAATGATAGCCATAACTGGAACACAGGCACATCTTCAATGCTAGCCCTCGCCTTACATAACAACATCAACATAGGGATCTGCACGCACGGTGCAAAAGTATAGTATGAGTACAACTGACCTCATGTACTCAATAAGTATCCTTACTAACCTCAACGAGATAAAAGAAGACATAACTATAGATGATTCTTACTAACACCTGTGCAGTTCAAAATTTCAACAAGTATAGAACATATATATGATAAAATCAGAAAATCTCTGGTGAAACCATTTTGATGCTCACAACTCTTACTTTTAAAGTGTTCTACTCAGACAACAATCCAGCATATAAGGAAGATATGCAAGTAAATCAGGGAATCAATCAAGGGATTTTCAAGTAAAGGTGAAATGCAATAACCGAATATAGCCTGTTGCGGTGCGCAACCCGATCCAATAACGGTAACCAACTCTCCCGGAGCTCACATCAATATCAATCGCATGGACGACTCACGTGTAGCACGGACAACTCATGTGCTATAGTATCAATATCTGGATCTGCACGGACAACTCACGTGCTGCATGGACAACTCACGTGCTATAGTATCAATATCTGGATTCGCACGAAAAACTAACGTGCTATAGTATCAGTATCTGGATCGGCACAGATAACTCACATGCTGTACGGGCAACTCACGTGATATAGTATCAAGATCTAGATCCGCACGGACAACTCACGTGTTTCACGAATAACTCAGGTGTTATAGTATCAATATCTGGATCCGCACGGACAACTCACGTATTGCATGGGCAACTTACGTACTAATAATGCCAATCCGCCTAACATGGTCACAGGTGCCCAGTCCAAATCATATCACACAGAAGTAAGTATACAAGAATACATGTAAACAATGAATAAATATCAGATTTCATGCTCCTAGACTAGTATATTAACATGCTAAAGTGTAGGCATGTGCAATGTGTGCTATCATAGCTCAAATCGGCAAGTTATCATAGAAATAGTAATTACCAAGTTTATTCAGGGAATTAGCCTATTCGTACCTCAAGTATAGCTCAAATAGTTCACAACAATGGTACAAATATGAGAAACATTATAGCTTAAAGCTTAACAGTCAACTTTAGGCATATCTAAGTACTACCCCGAGCATGGATAAATACTTCGGTGCTTGCACATGGGTTCAAACCCTACACATATGCGCACCCATAGCACGTAGCTATCACAAATAATTCAGGCAACTAGCACCACAACAAAGTTTAGATAGTATTCTTACCTCAAACAAGACGAATTCAATACTGAGCAAGCCAACCAATACTCTAAAAATTCCATTCCGCGCGTATCAACCTCCAAACGACTCAAAACTAGTCAAAAGCAACTCAAATTCATCAATTAATGCCTAAGGAAACAATTCCAAATTATAAAGGTCGAATCTTTAATCAAAATCTCGAAATCAACCAAAAAGTCAAACCATGGGCCCATATCTCGAAATTCGATAAAATTAACAAAATTCGAACACCCATTCAATAACGAGTCCAATCATACAAAAATTATTCAACTCCGATCTCAACTCGACCTTCAAATCCTCAAATTATAGTCTATTAAGTTTCGCAAATCTTTCCCGATCTTTCCAATCCAAAATACTAATTAAATGGTAAAAAGCATAACAACCAATACCGAGTTAGAATCACTTACCCCAATTCATGTGATGAAAATCGCCTAAAGAATCGTCTCAATTCGAGCTCCATAGCTCAAAATATGCTAAAATACCTAAAACCCTCAAAATAAAGTACTTAAAGGTCTATTCCAGGGGTACCCTTCGCGATCGCGGTCAAAACCTCGCGATCGTGATTACCAAAATTTTCTAGGACAATTCTATTTTATGCGATCGTGGCCATTTCCCCGCGATCGCGATGAACAAATTTCTATTAACTCTTCCCAAACTCTTCTCAGACAGTATGATACAAAGTTCTACAACTTACATTTTTGGATCATCTCCAAATTCCTTATAGATTGCAAGATAAAAACTTCCAAAATCGGGTCAGCGACAGTAGAATTTTCCTCTACGTGATTGCGAAAAGCCTTCTGCGATCGCGATTCACAGTCCCATTTTTCTCTCCGCGATCTCGACCAATTTTACATGATTGCAATGGACATTGCTATAGCCAAAAACTAGCAACTAAAAATGGCCTAGAAATGGTTTGAAACTACCCCAAAACGCACCCGAGCCCCTCGGGACCCCGTCCGAACATACCAAAAAATCTCAAAACATATTACGGACCTACTCGATGCCTCAAATCACACATATTAACATCAAAACAACGAATCATCGATCAAGATCAATCTCTTAAATTCATAAATTTTAAACTTCGAACCAAACGTCCGATTCAAGCCTAACCAATCCGGAATGAACCCAAATTTTGCAACAAGTTCCAAATGACATAAAAAATATATTCCAATTCCTGGAACAAGAATTAGAACCCAATATCATCAAAGTAAACTCTCGGTCAAACTTATGAACATTTCAAACCTTCAAATTTTTAACTTTCGCCAATTAGTGCCGAAATCTTCTAGAAATATTCAAATGAAAATTCGGGCATACACCCAAGTCCAAAATCATCATCCGTACCTAATAGAACCATCAAAACTCCGATCCGGGATCAAAAACACAAAAGTCAAACTTGGTCAACTCTTCCAACTTAAAGGTTCAAACATGAAGTTTATTCTTCCAAACTAATTCTGAATCGCCCAAAAACCGAAACCAACAATACACAAAAGTCATAATATATCATACGGAGGTACTCATGCCCTCAAACCACCGAGCGAAGTTCAAATGCTCAAAACGACCGGTCGGGTCGTTACACAAATGAAAGGAGAAAATAACTAAAATCACATTCAAATAACATTTTGAAGATTTTGAAAAATACAGAAGGAAAAATATAATTTAATAAATAATAAAAATCAGGTTGTACAGAGAGATGAAATACAAATATGGAGAAATTTTAAAAAAATTGAGAAAGGGAGAAAAACGAAAAGAAAGAAAATGGAACACGGATTAAAAAATAAGCTTTGGTGGAAATCTAATGGGACTCGATCTTGCATCCTTCACTTGAAGGTTTAGCAATTTAACCATGGAACCTGGAGTGAATTTGTTTCTTATGGTGGCAATCTTCAGATATGTACTCTTCTTAATGTAAAATACCAGTACATTGTTGAAATTTTATCCGAGCGACCGGGTGGTGTGGCACCCCAAATCTACTATATAGATCCGCCCCTGGCGCTATATGTTCCAATTACTCCACCACAACGCACAAAGATGGTCCCCCAAAGAAGATTGGGAATATATGTTGGGTATGAATCTCCTTCTATTATAAAATATTTGGAACCTATGACTGGAGATTTATTTACGACAAGATTTGATGATTTCCATTTTGATGAATCAGTATATCTAACATTAGGGGGAGAAAATAAGCAGTTGGAAAAGAGATAGATTGTCATGACCCAAAATTCTACCACAGGCGTCGTGATGGCACTTAGTCTCTAAGACTACGTAAGCCGATTATAATTATAATTCAAGCCATTTTTTTTAAAACATATAATTAAACACTAGTGTCAAAACCAACAACGGAAATAATTCTATCAACCTCCCAAGACTGGTAATACTGAGTCACAAACTCTAACTTAATACATGAAATGATCTCAAGGACCGAATACTTAATATTGTTTGATTAATAATTAACAGTACAATAAAATGGAAAGACTCCAAGGTACTGCGACGACCAAGCAGCTCTACCTTGAATCCTTGCAATCACACTCTAACTCTGTCTGAGTCCGATATCTCCAATACCCGATTCTGCACAAAAATATGCAGAAGTGTAGTATGATTACACCACAGTTGGTACCCAGTAAGTATCAAGACTAACCTCAGTGGAGTAGAGACGAGGTACAGTCAAGATACTGACTAGTCTAATAACCTGTACAATATAGTATACAAAATAATAAGAAACAAATAACAATAAGGGCAACACAAATCAACCGGTGATATGCACAACAGGGCAACAAGAACACCATTAATATTGCTCAACAAATAATAAATACAAGTACATCCAATTAAATCAAGTCATTCAAATATAAATCTTTCGCCTATATACTTCTCAAATAATACTCTTCAGAATAAAATTCTTTCAAATAAATCTCACCTTGTGACACCTCATCTCATAATCATAAAAATACGGGTCTCAGCCCACTTTCATATTTTCACGGCACCTCGTGCCTATATCTCTATCACAACCGCACGGATAACTCTCGTGCCAAATATGTCTATACATAAAATCCGCACGATTAATTTATTTTCAATAAAGTAAGGTTATCATTTTTAAACCGAGTAAGAATACAACAAAGAAATGAGTTTATTTTAGAGATAGTTGGAGTGAAGAAAAATGTCATTTCAATTTAAATAAAACATCAGATAATCTATTGTTTCGAAAGTAAAACTTATTAATTCAAAACATAATAGTAACTTCTTTTATTTAAAATAACTCAGTCATAAAATATCGACAAAAAACCAGGAATATAAATCTTCAGAGTCTCGTACTAAAAAGCCCAAGCCAACACAATACAACAAGGAATACAAACACATAGTAAAATCAAATAATACATCACGGCAGATCATAAGGATTTTCCTATCATGGAAATACAAAATAACCGAAGGCAAGTGCAACCATAGAGAGATATCAATAAAAAGGCACTCCCGAGATACCGTCTCGTAGTCCCAAAAGTAAATGCTCAACAGGGGATCTCCCGAGGTACTGCCTCGTAGTCCCTAAAGTAAATATGCAAGACAGGGGGATCTCCCGAGGTACCGCCTCGTAGTCCCAAAGTAAATATGCAACAACAACAATTCCCCTAAGCTATCACAAGACATAGCCCACCTTGTCTCGCCACGTGCACAATAATAATATAAATGCCCGCCTTGTCTCGCCGGACGCGCATAATAATATTACCACCTTGTCTCGCCACATGCACGAACCCACACACACACACACACACACACACACACACACACACACACATATATATATATATATATATATATATATATATATATATATATATATATATATATATAGCCTGCCTTATCACGCCGCATGTGCATAAATCAATAATAATAATAGTACGACAGAAACCTTGTGCAAACACCCAAACAAAACTTCCCAACAATATAACGTGCCAATATCACATCTCATAAATTGCACCTCAAGTGCTCAAATATTACAACATATCACAGATTTGCACATCAAGTGCTCAAATACTACAATTTATCACAGATTGCACATCAAGTACTCAAATATTTCAACTCGCCACCAAATTCAACAATACATTATTTTCCAAAATAAGGAGCCCATGGCTCGACCATAATGTGGACAAAATCTTAACAAACATGTCCGGAAGCAAACAACTCAACAAAATAATATTTCACAATTTAACACTTTGCCTCAAAAATCATTTACGACCTTTATAACTCAATACCAATTGCAACAACATGAACTGGAAAGTAATTCATAAAGGAACAACGCCTTCTTTAATCCAAATTTTTGGCAAATAGATTAATGCCTCCTTTTAAACTTACATAATAAATTATTTGCAATTGAATAATCCAAAATAAAATTATCTCCAGGAAATATCAACTTAACAAAAATACGGGATTCACATAAAAATCAAAGTGGGAATCACACCAAATTATCATATAAAAATAAATTCAACAAACAAGGATTTATGCATGACAAATAAAGGATTTACTATGTTCCAATAATTTTTCAATTTAATACATAAGGGCATCTACGAATTTCAACCAATATAATTTGCATATATAAACCAAGTACGTACTCGCCACTTTGCGTACATGATTTCAATTACACAATTTTCACATAAGACTCAATGCCTAAGGGGTAATTCCTCCACTCAAAATTAGGCAAAATACTTACCTTTTTGAAGTTATGCCGATATTCCAAAATAGCTGTCTTGCTTGAATAAATCCTCCGGACAGCTCAAATCTATTCAAATTAATTCAATTCAGTCAATACTAATTATAGGAATTAATTCCACATGAAAATATTAATTTTCCAACAAAGTCCGAAATTTAACTCAAAGATCGCCCGTGGGGCCCGCATCTCGGAATCCGACGAAACTCACAAAATCCAACAACCCATTCAATTAAAAGTCTGCCCATACCAATTTTATCAAATTTCGATAAAAACTCGACCTCCAAATCTAAAATTTTTGTTTTTGGAAGATTTTGCAAAAATCTTGATTTCTTCCATTTAAATCCGAAATAAATGATTAATATAACCATAGAATCATGAAGTGTAATCATTTTCGGATATAGAACACTTACCCCAATCCATATGGTGAAAATCGCCTAAAATATCGCTTCAATCCGAGCTCCATAGCTCCAAATATGTAAAAATTGACTGAAACCTAAAATATAGCTACTGCCCAGGTATTTACTCTTCGTGATTGCGGAAAATGCTTCGCGATGGCGAAGCAAAACTTTTCTCAGTCCAAAATTTGCCTTTCGCGATCGCGAAGAACAAGTGCCCAACTCTTCCAGATAGCCTCTAGTAAAATGGTCATACCTTTTTGTACAAAACTCCACATTGAAAATGGTTTAACTTTCTGAAAACTAGACACCAAGGACTATAACTTTCATTTGTTGCTCATCTCCCAGTTCCTTATATATTTCTAGATATAAGCTTCCAAAGTCAGTCTTGTGCAGCAGAGATTTCCAAACTCTTCCCAGATAGTGTATAGTGTATCCATGATAACCTTTTGTACACAACTACAAATGAAAAATGGTTTACCTTTCTGAAAATGAGACACAAAGGGCTACAACTTTCATTTTTGGATCATCTTGAAATTCCTTATAGATTGCGAGATATAAACTTCCAAAGTCGGGTCAGTGCAGCAGGATTTTCCTCTACGCGATCGCGAAAAGGCTTCCGCGATCGTGAATTCACAGTGTCCAAACAGCAAAATTGCTCTTAGCGATCATGACCGTTTGTCCGCGATTGCGATGCATACCTCTGTGGCAAAAAACCAGCAACTAAAAATGGCCAAGAAATGGTCTGAAACTGTGATGACCCAAAAGGTCATCTTATGATTTAGAACTCAAATTTGCGCTCTTAAGCCTTAAAAATCTCATTTTTACCCTCCTCGATTTGCGTGCTCAGTCCTGACAGGTTTCCGAAAAGCTTTTATGTTGAAAATTGATGAAAATAAGAATTTATGCCTTAAAAGTTGATTTTAGTTAATTTCGGTCAATATTTTTGGTAAACGGGCCCGAATCCATATTTTGACGGTTCCGTGGCTCTGTATCAAATTATGGGACCTGGGCGTATGCTTAGAATCGAATTTGGAGGTCCTAGCTCAATTTATGAATTTTTGATGAAAATTAAAAGTCTGAAAATTAATTATTTTTGAGAATTTATTGATGTTTGGCATTGTTAGTGCCGGGTCCGTATTCTATTTCCGGAGCCCAGTACAGGTTCATTATGATATTTAAGACTTGTCTGTGAAATTTGGTGAGAAACGGAGTTGATTTGACGTGATTCAGACGTCCAGTTGAGAAGATATGAATTTTAAAGTGTTCTTGAGAATTTCATTTGATTTGGTTCTAAATTCGTAGTTCTAGGTGTTATTTTGGCAATTTGATCGCGCGAGCAAGTCCGTATGATATTTTTAGACTTGTGGGCATGTTCGGTTTGGAGCCCCAAGGGCTCGGGTGAGTTTCGGATAGGCTACGGAGTGAGATTTGGCTTGGAAAACATTGCTGGTGCATCTGATATTATTGCAGGCCTCTGATGTCGCATCGCAATTGCGACCTCTGAGAGGTTCGCATTTGCGAGCTTCTCTTCGCAAATGCGAAGAGAAGCTGGGCCAATAGTTTTCGCATTTGTGAAGGGATTCGGGGAAGGGCAGTGATCGCAAATGCGATCATTTAGTCGCATTTGCGAAGATTCAAGGTTGCATTTGCGAACTTATCTTTGCATTTGCGAAGGCAGCAGAAGTGTGAAGGGCTTCGCATTTGCGATGACTCCTTCGCATTTGCGAAGCTCAGGTCGCAAATGCGACATCTGCAACTGATCAAAATGACTTTTGGATGGGAATTTTCATTCATTTCCAAAATTTTCAAGACCTAAAACAAAAGAGGCGATTTTCCAAAGGCCATTTCTTCCCCAAATCATAGGTAAGTGATTCTAAACTGGTTTCTTTCAATCTTTCACTACATTTTACAAGATTTCAACCTAAAATCTAAGGTTCTCATGATAGAATTAGGGGTTTTGGGTAGAAACTAGGGATTTCGGAAATTTGGGGATTTAGACCTCAATTTGAGGTCGGATTCCAAAACTAATTACATATTCGGGCTCGGGGGTGAATGGGTAAAAGGATTTTCGTCCGAATCTCGGGTTTTTGACCAAGCAGGCCCGGGGTTGATTTTTTAACTTTTTTGGAGGAAAATTTGGGGAATTTAATTTATGCAATATAATTAATTTCTTAAGCAATATTTGATATTATTGAGTCATTTTTGAATAGATAAGAGTGGTTTGGAGGTGAATACCAAAGGAAAAGCTGTGATTGATAATTAAGTGGCCTTGAGAGCGAGGTAAGTGTTGTGTTTAACCCTGACTTGAGGGAATTAGGAACCTTAGATTACTTGCTAAGTGAAATTCATGTGAGCGGCGTATATGTGAGGTGACGAGTACTTATGCGCCGCCAATTTACCTGTTTTCCATGTTTCTCAGTTTTTCTTATATTGTCTCATTCCTATGCCTAATTGCTATGTGTTATACTAGTGTTGTTCAATTTATCATTCTTATCGTGTTTACGGATTTTCTGGTGATAATTGAGTTTTTATTTCAAAGTTGAGATTGATGTTATGGAACCAAATATTGAAGTAAGGTTTGTACTTGTTATTCGATCTCCATGTTGTTATTTATGCATTGCATTATGGTAAGGGAGAGTGTTAATACACGAAGGGTGATGCCGTGCCATATTGTGAGTGTTAATGCACGAAGGGTGATGCCATGCCATATTGTGAGTGTTAATGCACAAAGGGTGATGCCGTGCCATATTGTGAGTGTTAATGCACGAAGGGTGATGCCGTGCCATATTGTGAGTGTTAATGCATGAAGGGTGATGTCGTGCCATATTGTGAGTGTTAATGCACGAAGGGTGATGCCGTGCCATGATATGATAGTTAATGCACGAAGGGTGATGCCATGTCGTTTCTCCTTACTGTATTCACTATTCATGTTAATTCCTGGTATATTGACTGCTTCGTTGATCATTCTGTAGTAGTTATTTATCTTGCATTCCCCTCAGTATGTTCCCCTCCCGACATTTCTTATTTAGTTCTTTATTTCTGTTATTTGTATATACACTGTTAAATTGTATAGGTTGATTTGTAGGTGCCTTGCCTTAGCCTCGTCACTACTTCATCGAGGTTAGGCTCGACACTTACCAGTACATGGGGTCGGTTATACTGATACTGCACTCTGCACTTTCTGTGCAGATTTTGATACCGGCTCAGGTTGATCGAGATTTTTGCTATTGGTCCACTGTCCGGAGACTCAAGGTAGATCTGTCGGCGTTCACAGACCTTGAAGTCCCCGTCTATCTTTTCTGTTCTACTGTTGTTTTCATTCAGACATTTGTATTTTTTTCAGATTATTACTTGTAGTAAATTCTAGAATGCTCGTGAATTGTGACTCCAGATCCGGGTGGTAGTAATTAATACAGTTTTATGATATTCCGCACTTATTATATTTCTTCTTAGTTAATTATTGTTAATTACTGAATGGAAATAAGGAATTGGTTAATGATTCTCTAACATTGGCTTGCCTAGCAAGTGAAATGTTAGGCGCCATCACGGTCCCGTCGGTGAGAAATTTTGGGTCGTGACAGTTGGTATCAGAGCACTAGGTTGCCTAGGTCTCACGATTCACGAGCAAGCTTAGTAGAGTCTGAAGGATCGGTACGGAGACGTCTGTACTTATCTCTCAGAGGCTATGAAGTTTAGGAACAATATCACCTCTTTCATTCCTTATCGTGCGACATTGATTTTGCTTTAAACCTATATCTCACATTCCTTTGTATCTACTCGTGTATGACGTTGCGCACTCGGTATCAGTTATGCGTCAACGGTTCATGATGCCGCAGATGAACTACGAGGGAGCCAGAGATGCTCAAACATTGCCTCAACATGTGATTCCGACTAAAGATGTGGATGTATAAGGAGATCACCTAGTGAATAATGTGGGGGGTGCAACGTACCATGGCATCTGGTTGATTTATACGAGTTGTGAAGGTTAATATTGTGGACTATCAGACATCGTGAACTATGACTTCGCGCCGAGTAGGGGAGTCCACTATCAATGAATGGATTGCGAGTCATGTGTTATATCAGTTTTGGCCTGAAATGTATATATGTGGTACTGAAAGGTTCTCCAAAAAATTTACATGTGTTTAAGGCCTGAGATTTTGTAGAGGATAAGGTTGGGACTTGCGGTATGTCCGCCTCCGTAATAATCTTATACTTCAGTACCAAAGGAGTTAGAGAAACAACATTAAATTTACAGAAGGTCTACTCAGCGTGACGTCACAGTTGCGGATTTTGGGGTGCTTAGGAGGAAGTACAGTGGTTGACGATATTTAGGACTAAGAATTGTCTGTATGAAGTCTACTTTTTTGATCATTGTATATAAATAGGGGTAAAGTTTACCCCAAAGAAGAATCGAAGAGTATGTTAAGAAATGGGTCAGCTCAACAGTGTTGAGTCAGCATAACAAAATAAGAAATTGGCCTTGGGAGAGATAATTCTCCACAGGTGGCAAGCCTATGAAGAGGGCAGACCAGCCAATACAACACCGCCCACTTGGCTCGGTTCTCATAAATACTTTTGAAAGAGTTTGTTTTTCGGACTCTCCGTAATGCATGGCGCATAGGGTTTGAACGATTGCGTCAGGTCGCCATGATGGTGTCATAATATGCCATCAGGTTCAATAAGTTAGCCCGTCATATTTCTACTTTGCTTCCTACAGCCAGAGAGCGAGTCCACAGACTCATTAAGGGACTTAATTATGATCGTAAAATTTTGTATGACTCGGGAGCTACAGACTGATACTTCATTTCCACTAGTGGTAGAAATTGCCAAGATATTAGAACGTGTTCGGGGTGAGGAAAAAAAGGAAACTAAGGAGACCAAGACGTCTCGAGGTTCTGGGGGATTCAGTGGATTCTACTCTGCGAGTATAAATCATTATGGCGGGGGCTCGGGTAGTCGGCCAACCCAGTTCGCACATCGGATTAATCGAGGTGCTCCAATAAGTTCTTTTAATGCACCACTGACATGAGTTTCCTACAATAGTTATTCCAGTTATCTGGCACAGACTCAATATGAGCAGCCAAACCCGCAAAGGGGTTGTTATGAATATGGCGATAATAGGCACATCATGAGAATAAAATTCTTTCAAATATAAATATCACCTTGTGACACCTCATCTCATAATCATAAAAATACGGGTCTCAGCCCACTTTCATATTTCCACGACACCTCGTGCCCATATCTCTATCACAACCGCACGGATAACTTTCATGCCAAATATGTCTATACATAAAATCCGCACGATTAATTTATTTTCAATAAAGTAAGGTTATCATTTTTAAACCGAGTAAGAATACAACAAAGAAATGAGTTTATTTTAGAAATAGTTGGAGTGAAGAAAAATGACATTTTAATTTAAATAAAACATCAGATAATCTATTGTTTCAGATGTAAAACTTATTAATTCAAAACATAATAGTAACTTCTTTTATTTAAAATAACTCAGTCATCAAAAATCGATAAAAAGCAGGAATATAAATCTTCAGAGTCTCGTACTAAAAAGCCCAAGCCAACACAATACAATAAGGAATACAAACACATAGTAAAATCAAATAATGCATCACGGCAGATCATAAGGATTTTCCTATCACGGAAATACAAAATAACCAAAGGCAAGTTCAACCATAGAGAGATATCAACAAAAGGGCATTCCTGAGATACCGTCTCATAGTCCCAAAAGTAAATGCTCAATAGGGGATCTCCCGAGGTACCACCTCGTAGTACCTAAAGTAAATATGCAAGACAGGGGGATCTTCCGAGGTACCTCCTCGTAGTCCCAAAGTAAATATGCAACAACAACAATGCCCCCAAGCTATCACAAGACATAGCCCACCTTGTCTCACCATGTGCGCAATAATAATGTAAATGTCCGCCTTGTCTCGATGCACACACATAATAATATTTCCACCTTGTCTCGCCGCATGCGCAAACCCACACACACATATATATATATAGCCCACCTTGTCACGCCGCATGTGCATAAATCAATAGTAATAATAGCACGGCAGAAACCTCGTGCAAACACCCAAACAAAACTTCCCAACAATATAACATGCCAATATCACATCTCATAAATTGCACCTCAAGTGCTCAAATATTACAACATATCACAGATTTGCACATCAAGTGCTCAAATATTATAATTTATCACAGATTGCATATCAAGTGCTCAAATATTATAATTTATCACAGATTGCACATCAAGTGCTCAAATACAATTTATCACAGATTCACATCAAGTGCACAAATATTACAACTCGCCACCAAATTCAACAATATATTATTTTCCACAATAAGGAGCCTATGACTCGATCATAATGCGCACAAAAGCTTAACAAACACGTCCGGAAGCGAACAACTCAACAAAATAATATTTCACAATTTAACACTTTGCCTCAAATATCATTTACGACCTTTGTAACTCAATACAAATTGCAACAACATGAACTGGAAAGTAATTCATAAAGGACAACGCCTTCTTTAATCCAAATTTTTGGCAAATAGATTAATGCCTCCTTTTAAACTTACATAATAAATTATTTGCAATTGAATAATCCAAAATGAAATTATCTCCAAGAAATATCAACTCAACAAAAACACGGGATTCACATAAAAATCAAAGTGGCAATCACACCAAATTATCATATAAAAACAAATTTAACAAACAAGGATTTATGCATGACAAATAGAGGATTTACTATGTTCCAATAATTTTTTAATTTAATACATAAGGGCATCTATGAATTTAAACCAATATAATTTGCACACATAAACCAAGTACGTACTCGTCACCTCACGTACATGGTTTCAATTACACAATTTCCATATAAGACTCAATGCCTAAGGGGTAATTCCCCCACTCAAGGTTAGGCAAAATACTTACCTTTTTGAAGTAATACCGATATTTTAAAATAGCCATCTTGCTTGAATAAATCCTCCGGAAAGCTCAAATCTATTCAAATTAATTCAATCCAGTCAATACTAATTATAGGAATTAATTCCATATGAAAATACTAATTTTCCAACAAAGTCCAAAATTTAACTCAAAATTTATTCGTGGGGCCCACATCTCGGAATCCGATGAAACTCATAAAATCCGACAACCCATTCAATTACGAGTCCACCCATACCAATTTTATCAAATTACGATAACAACTCGACCTCCAAATCTAAAAGTTTCATTTTTGGAAGATTTTGCAAAAATCTTGATTTCTTCCATTTAAATCCGAAATAAATGATGAATATAACCATATAATTATGAAGTATAATCACTTTCAGATATAGAACACTTACCCCAATCCATATGGTGAAAATCGCCTAAATAATCGCTTCAATCCGAGTTCCATAGTTCCAAATATGTTAAAAATGGCTGAAACCTCAAAATATAGCTAGTGCCCAGGTATTTACTCTTAGCGATTGCTGAAAATGCTTCGCGATCGCGAAGCACAACTTTTCTCAGCCCAAAATTTGCTTTCGCGATCGCAGAAAATGCTTCGCGATCGCGAAGAACAAGTGCCCAGCTCTTCCAGACAACCTCTAGTAAAATGGTCCTAACATTTTGTACAAAACTCCAAATTGCAAATGGTTTAACTTTCTGAAAATTAGACATCAAGGGATATAACTTTCATTTGTTGCTCATCTCCCAATTCCTTATATGTTTCTAGATATAAGCTTCCAAAGTCAGCCCTGTGCAACAGAGATTTCCAAACTCTTCCCAGATAGCCTATAGTGTATCCACCATAACCTTTTGTACACAATTACAAATGACAAATGGTTTACCTTTCTTAAAACGAGACACAAAGGGCTAAAACTTTCATTTTTGGATCATCTCCAAATTCATTATGGATTGCGAGATATAAGCTTTCAAAGTCGGGTCAGTGCAACAGGAGTTTCCTCTATGCGATCGCGAAAAGGCTTCCGTGATCATGATTCACAGTGTCCAAACAGCAAAATTGCTCTTCGCGATTGCGACCGTTTGTCCGCGATCGCGATGCATACCTTTGTGGCCAAAAACCAGCAACTAAAAATGGCCTAGAAATAGTCCAAAACCACCCCGAAACTCACCCGAGCCACTCGGAACCCTGTCCGAACATACCAACAAGTCTCAAAACATATTACGGACTTACTCGAGGCCTCAAATCATATCAAATAACATCAAAATGATGAATCACATCTCAAATCAAAATCTATAAACTTTGAACTTTCAAATTCTATATTTTGTGCCGAAACATATCAAATCAATCTGGAATGACTTCAAATTTTACACACAAGTCATAAATGATATAACGAAGCTATTCAAATTTCCGGAATCGAAATCCGACCTCGTTATCAAAAATTCAACCTTCGGTCGAATTATCCTACAGACTTCCAAATCCAAATCCGAACATACGCCTAAGTCCAAAATCATCATACGAAGCTATTGCCATCATCGAAATTCCATTCCGGAGTCGTTTGTTCAGAAGTCAACTCTCCGGTCAACTCTTTCCATTTAAGCTTCTAAATAAGAATTATTCTTTTAAATTAATTCTGAATCTTTCGAAAATCAAACTCTACCACACACGTGGGTCATAATACATATTGCGAAACTTCTCGAGACCTTAAGTCACTGAGCGGGGCATAAATTCTTAAAATGACAAGTCGGGTCGTTACATAGATTGGAATAAATTATCACTATGTTATTTAGATCCTCGAACAAATCAAAGTGAACACGGGGTTCAAAAGATAATTTATTTGTAAAATATTGCAAATCAACTGCCAGATGTATTCACTGACCTACTGTGATGGCCCGAAAGGCCATCTTAAATTTAATATTCATTTCCGTGTTCTAAGACCTCAAATAGCACCATTCAGCTTTCCCCAACTTGGGTGCGTAGTCTGTATAATGTTTCGGGAAGCTTTTACGTGAAAAATTGATAAAAATGTGAATTTGTACTTTGAAATTCACTTAAGTTGATTTCGGTCAACATTTTGAGCAAACGGACCCGGATCAGTATTTTGATGGTTCCGGTAGGTTCGTATGGTGATTTTGGACTTAGGAACATGTTCGAAAAATTATTTGGAGGTTCGTAGTTAAATTAGGCTTGAAATGGCTAAAATAGAAATTTAAGCTTGGATGTTTGACCGGGGAGTTGACTTTTTGTTATCGAGGTCGGAATCCGATTCTGAAAATTTGAATAGGTCTGTTATGTCATTTATGACTTGTGTGCAAAATTTAAGGCTATAGGACTTGATTTGATAGGTTTCGGCATCGAATGTAGAAGTTGAAAATTTTTAAGTTTCCTTAAGCTTGAATTGGGGTATGATTCATTGTTTGATGTGATTTGAGGTTTTGAATAAGTTCGTATGGTGTTTTAGGACTTGTTGGTATATTTGGTTGAGGTCCTGAGGGCCTCGGGTGGATTCCGGATGGTTAACGGATCAGAATTTGGACTTAAGAAAAATCTGAAATTTTGGACTTCTAGTGCAATCGCACCTGCGGATATTTGACCGCAGGTGCGAGCTCGCAGAAGCGAGCCCGGACTCGTAGAAGCAGATGGTCCATAGAAGCGGACTCTTGTCCGCAGAAGTGAGCCAACCGTAGAAGCGACCTCCACCTTCACATCTGCGAGACCGCAGATGCGGCCAAGTGCATCGCAGATGCGGAAACACTGGCAGTGTTAAAAACAAAGGGGTTCCGAGATTTTTCTCATTTTTGGACATTTCAAGTACGAGTTGGGGAGAAGTTTTAGCAAGAATTCACGGGAAAACTTGAGGTAAGTAACTTGTGATCATTGTTAGTCAATAATATTGAATTGCCGTCGATTATTCGGACTTGATTACGTGTTTTTGAGGTGAAATTCGAGGATTTGGGCTTAGGGATTTGAAAATAAGATTTGGGGATTTGAAGGTCGAGTTGATGTCGGAATTTGGTAAAATTTATATGGTTGGACTCGTGGTTGAATGAACGTTCATATTTTGTAATTTTGTCGGGTTCCGAGATGTGGGCCCCATAAGCGATTTTTGAGTGCAATTTCGAATTTTGTTGGAAAGTTAATATTTTCATATGAAATTAATTCCTATAATTTGAATTTACTGAATCAAATTAATTGTGACTAGATTCGAGGCGTTCAGACACTAATTCGGGAGGCAAAGGTGTATCAGAATCTTGAGTTAGTTGCGAATCGAGGTAAGTGTCGTTGTTAACCTTGACTTGAGAGAGTAGGACTTATTTATCTATTTGCTACGTGATTTAATGTGCGGGTACAATGTATATGTGAGGTGACGATTATTTATGCATTGTGGTTGAGTCAAAGCATGCAGGTGGAATTTGTTTATTGTGAATAATTGCCTATTTAATTAAGCTATGTTATAAATATATTATATTATGGATGTTCATTTAGTACTCCGTTGTAAATAAGCTCCCGAAGAAGCTTATCCATATGGGACTCCACCGTAAATATGTTTATCTATTTAATACTCTATTGGAAATAAGCCTCCTGAAGAAGCTTATCATTTTGGTACTCCGTTATGGATAAACATTACCCCCGATAGAAGATTATCTATATCTGGTACGGTAGCAGCTTACAAGAAACTTACAAGCAGCTTATACAACAGCTTGTAGTAGCATATTACAAGCATCTTACACAGCAGCTTGCAGTAGCATCTTACACAGCAGCTTACTTCCTTCTATAAATAGAGGAGATTTCAGTTCATTATGTACAATGAGTTTGAAATTGAATAAAAATATCAATCTCCCTCTATACTTGTTTTCGATTTCTTTACTTTACAGTCTTTATTTTATAACACGTTATCAGCACGAGACTCTACCATTTTGAGCACTTACTTTGAATTTAATTTTTATTTTAGTGTTCATCTCCGATGTAAGGCGGCGCTCTTACGTCGGTGGTTAGATCTTGTTCATTCCTAGCATCATAAGGGAGATTATATCCTTGGGGTGGTGAGTTTTTCTTCTTAGCAGTAGTGATGTAGATATCACTTACATCTGGAGTGGCCAAATTTGCGTAATTTAATTTGAGCCTTTTGCTTATATTTTAATATCTTTATCATCGCTTGCTTGGTTATATGTTACGTATCCAGTACTGTCACGACCCGAAATATCACTTGTCGTGATGGCGCCTATCTCAATACTAGGCAAGCCGACAATCTCAATAAACCACCATATCTTTTAAGTTTGAAAACATAATATCTAAATTCAGCGGAAGAAAACTCACAAATACATATATAAACACTCCCAAAACCCGGTGTCACTGAGTACATGAGCATCTAAATAAATATAAGGTCTGACTGATAAAATCACTTTCTGAAAATATAGATAATATAATAACTAAAAAGGAAGGGAGTCATAGTCTGCGGACGCCAAGCAGCTACCTTGATAATCTCCACAGAATAAATTCTGAAATCTAGCAACCGCCGTATCCGGGAGCACCTGGATCTGCACACGAGGTGCAGAGTGTAGTATGAGTACAACCAACTCAATAAGTAACAAGACTAACCTTTGGGCTGAAAGTAGTGACGAGCTCAGCAGGTACAGTCCAATATAGAAATAACAATACAGAAATGTAGGCATGCTTTCAAGTTCAACAGTTACTCTCAGTACAAATAAAACAGATCAATTCTGAACAATACGAGGAATATGACTTCTCTGTATCTACATGCCAATGTACATACTGTATGTGATGCACCTTAATGAAAACTCAGTGCACTCACAATCTAAAATACTCAATCACTCAGTACTGTATATGGCCAATCTAACTCAGGGAAGATCCATCCCAAATATCAATGATTCGGACAAGATCCATATCCAGGGAAAATCCATCCCTCAATATAAATGCTTCGGGCAAGATCGATGCCCAGGGAAGATCCATTCCAGATATATATATAACTACGCTCACTATGGGGGTGCAGACTTCGGAGGGGCTCCTTCAGGCCAAGCGCTATAATAGCCAGAACTAGGCATAATAAATAAACATAACTATCACTCAGAATCTCTAGTCTCTCGGGCTCTCAATGACATGAAAAATCAACCCGACATGATGATATGAAGTATCAATGAATGACAACAGAGACTGAGATATGATATGCAAGTGATAGATGTGACTGAGTACAAAATTGTAAATTTAAACAAATAGTTCAACAACAAAACGACCCATATGGGTCCCAAAATATATCGGCGCGTAGCAAATCATGATCTTTAACATGAGTCTCAGCTCAATTTCTCTAACACGTGGAGGATGTGTGGATAATGACATTTACTTAATTATGCAACTCCACAAAATCAATTAAGTCACAATTCCTATGATGCACGCTCACACACCCGTTACCTAGCGTGTGCGTCATCTCCAAACAATTCATACAACATGTAATTCAGGGAATTATACCCTCAGAACCAAGTTTAGAAGTGTTACTTACCTCAGACCGTGTAATTTCTCACTCTGCTATGCCCTTGCCTCGTGAATTGGTCTTCTAAAGCCTCGTATCTAGCCACAATTAATTCGATTTAGTCAATACAAATCATAGGAATTTATTCCATATGAACATACTAATTTTTCCAACAAAATCCAAAATTTTACTCAAAATTGCCCGTGAGGCCCACATCTCGGAACCCGACAAAAGTTACAAAATATGAATGCCCATCCAACCACGAGTCCAACCATACAAATTTCACCAAATTCCGACATCAACTCGACCCTCAAATCTTAAGTTAAAGTCTTTGAAGATTTCTACCATTTTCAACTCAATCTTTACCCATTTGTACTCAACAATCTTTCCAAAAACCTTATTGGTATGTGTATGTATAAATAATACTCTCACACCCAAGAATCATACTCTTAATCACCCATCTTTTACTCTAAACCCAAAATTGAAGAATTGGGGAAAGCAATTCTTACCTCTTTGAAGCCCTAGCAAGATCCTTGTGAAATCTTCAAACCTTGAACAAGAATTGATGGATAAATGACTAAGTCTTCACTTTCTCTATCTAAAATGCTCTCACCTCTCTCTAAAATATCAGATGAACCCCTTCAAAATGACCCCCAATTGTGTTTTATAAGAATGGGGTCGGGTTTATAAAATCAGAAAAATTAAGCCCCGAAACACACTCTGCGGTCACATATGCGACCGTATAACGCTTCTGCGGCTCGCGAAATGGCCGCGAAATGTTGCCTCCGGAACTGGGCAAGGCTGCCTCAGTATGCGGTCGTTATGTGGTCCGCAGACCTGTTCTGCGGTCGCATAGTGCACCACAGAACTGATATGTGGTCGCATAATGCGCCGCAAACTTTCCTCCATATTTCCTCACTCCTGATTCACTCTGCGGCCATTATGCGGTCCGCAGAGTGATTCTGCGACCGCATAGTGGGCCGCAGAAATGACCTTTTTTCGGCAAAAAAATTTCTTTTACTCCTCGGTTCATTGTTCAATTAATCTACAACCTTTGTACTAATTAATCTACCTCGGCACCACAAAACCTTTTCAACTTAAGTTTTAAAACTTGGAACTAAGTGTTCCAGATCATTCCAAAACCTCACCGGACCTGAACCAATTAACCTAGTAAATCATAAAACCACTAAAAAACATAACTTGAGCAGTAATTGGGGAGACGAGGTTGTCATACTTGAAATGACCGGCCGAGTCGTTACAAGTACCTATTTTGGTATTTGTTTTCTTCCTTATTATCTTAATTAAAGATTACAAAATGGATAACATTGTTAGATCCACTTAAACTCCAGCAGAGTTTGCAAGAAATATACAGCCACCAGAAGTGGTTATGTTTCGTATATCTGATTGTAACTAACTTTCTATGGTTACAATTAAAGATAAGTTAGAGAAATATTCTCTATATTACATGCACGCCTCGATTTGCTCCTGAAGTAGTAAATATTTTAAAAGAGGTTGAAGCATCACAATTTGATGTGATTAATGCACGTTCAGATAATTATGTTCGATTTCCTGAAGGATGAGAATTTTTTATAAATATTAATCTATTCCCTGAAGTGAATGTGATAATATTAATAAAGTCGTAAATATGAACGCGCTCTTGTTGTAAATATATTACAATTCACCTCCAGAAGAGTTAATATGATTGAGAAAATATATACTCAATATTTCATATTTTAAATTTTCTCCTGAAGAAGTAACACAACTGAAATTTCCTCCTGAAGTAGGAAAATATTTTGAAGCAGTATCTTTATGTGCTTAAACAAAATAATGAGCTATTCAAAGTTATTTTTGAAGCATATTTTCATTCCCTGGAGTGAATGAAGAAATACCATAACTCACCTCCTGAAGAGGTAGAATAATAGAGGATATAAATATTATTTTTGTAGCATATCATTGCCACACGTACTTGTTGTACGTAAAACATCTTGGATAATTTTATTAAGTATCATTCTAAGGCAAAATCATTCTTGTATAATGCTTTCTACTACAACCACATTGATATATTATGGTTAGTTGTTATTAACTACCCCGAAGAAAATAACAACTCATGTATATTTTCCTGAAGGATGTAATGACTATGTGGTTGCCACTTTGATATAAAATATTCAGATGTTAATGGCGTTTCTCCCCGATGGAGATATTTGTCACAAAGTTGGTGGTAAAAATATTGAAATTCTTGATTTCTAACTTTTATTGTAACGACCCGGCCGATTGTTTTGAGAATTTAAGTCCCGTCCGGCGGTATAAGGCCCTGAGCAACTTTATATTATGTGTATTGACTTGTGTGCGTGGTTGATTTTAGTTACCGGATGATTCAGAGTGATTTGGGATACTTAGTCCCTAAAACGGAAGCTTAAGTCTTAGGATTTTGACCGTAGTCGGAACTATGTGAAGACTACTCCGGAATGGAGTTCCTTTAGCTCCATTGGGTGATTTTGGACTTAGGAGTGTGTCCGAACTGTGAATCTGGGGTCTATAGCTGATTTTGGCTTGAAATGGCGAAAGTTAATTTTTTGGAGATTTGGACCGGAAGTGGACTTTTTGATATCGGGGTCGGAATGAGATATTAGAGTTGGAAGAGCTCCACTATGTTATTTGGGACTTGCCTGCAAAATTTGACGTTATTCCAGGTTGATTTGATAGGTTTCGACACTGGTTTTAGAAGTTGGAAGATTTAAAAATTTATAAGTTTCGACTCATGTATATTTACCTGAAGGATGTAATGACTATGTGGTTGCCGCTTTGATATAAAATATTCAGATGTTAATAGCATTTCTCCCTGAAGGAGATATTTGTCATAAAGTTGGTGGTAAAAATATTGAAATTCTTGATTTCTGACATTTATTGTAACGACTCGACAGGTCGTTTTGAGAATTTAAGTCCCGTCTGGTGGCATAAGGACCTGGGAAACTTCATATTATGTGTATTGACTTTCGTGCGTGGTTGATTTCAGTTATCGAATGATTCAGAGTGATTTGGGACATTTAGTCCCTAAAACGGAAGCTTAAGTCTTAGGATTTTGACCGCAGTCGGAACTATGTGAAGATGACTCCGGAATGGAGTTCTGTTAGCTCCGTTGGGTGATTTTGGACTTAGGAGCGTGTCCAGACTATGAATCTGAGGTCTATAGCTGATTTAGGCTTGAAATGGCGAAAGTTAAATTTTTGGAGATTTGGACCGGAAGTGGACTTTTTGATATCAGGTTCGGAATGAGATTCCGAGAGTTGTAAGAGCTCCGTTATGTTATTTGAGACTTGCATGCAAAATTTGACGTTATTCCGGGTTGATTTGATAGGTTTCGACACGAGTTTTAGAAGTTGGAAGATTTAAAAATTTATAAGTTCGATTCATGATGCGATTCGTAGTTTCGACGTTGTTTGATGTGATGTGAAACCTCGAGCGAGTCCGTATTAGGGTATGGAACTTGTTGGTATGCTTGGACGAGGTCCCGGGGGCCTCGGGTGTGGTTCCGACGGGTTTCAGATGTTTTTCATGGTTTTGAACAGGTCTGGTCCTCGAGTTTTCGCACCTGCGACGCTTGGAGCGCAGGTGCGGCTCCGCTTCTACGTGAGCCTGGTCTCTTCTGCGATCCTTGGGGCCTGGGAGCTTGCTCACTTCTGCGGAAGCTTGCACGCAGGTGTGAAGGCCGCTTCTGCGGTTCCTCGATCTCATCTGCGAAGAAACTCACTTCTGCGTTCCCCCATTTCGCTTCTGCGGTGCCGCTGGTACGGCTGAAAATCCGCAGATGCGGTTCCAGTCCTGGCCAGCTGAGTTCGCAGATGCGGACTCTTTCTCGCAAATGCGAGTGCGCAGGTGTGCCTCCTAGTCCGCAGATACGAAAATCCTGGCAGAATCGTTTAAGTCGAGGGTTTGGCCATTTTCTTCATATTTTGAGTTTTAGACTTCGGTTTTGGGAGCTTCCTTATGGGTTTTTCAAGAAAATCGATTGGGTAAGTGTTCTTCAACTAGAATTTATTTATTTCCATGATTCTATCTTTATTTTTATCATTTAATTTGTGTTTGAGTTGAGGAAAAGGGTAGTTTTTGAAGAAAAGTTTCAAAATAAAAAATCACGATTTGAGGGACGAAATGGTATCGGAATTTGATGATTTTAGTATGGTTAGACTCGTGAGTGAATGGGTGTTCGTATTTTATGACTTTTACCCGATTCCGAGACGTGGGCCCGGGTCAACTATTTAGGTCGGATTTCGGAATTTTTGTTAAAATATTGATTTCACTAATTAGATGAGTCTATTATGGTTGTATTCATGATATGCAATTTGCGTTTGGCTATATTTGGGCCATTCGGAGTCTGATAATCGAGGAAAGGGCATTCTTACGGACTAATTGAGCTTGGTTCGAGGTAAGTATCTTGCCTAACCTTGTGTGGGCCACTTCCCCTTAGGATTTGAGTCTTCTATGGTGATTGTTGTCCGTGTACACGAGGCGGCGAGTGCGTGCACAGACTTATTTGTGGAAAGTTGGCCTTTTAGGGTTCTTAGATCCTTGTATTCATTGAATATGCAGTTGTTCTTGTTATGATTATATATCTTAATTACTAGATTCACATCTACCTACTTAATTAGAATCAATGGCTTCATGATCCACTATTATTGTTACTTGATTCATATGTGCCTTAATTGAAACTGTTATTTCTTTTACAGCCATGCTATCTTATCATAACTGCTTATCTTGATTTGGAATTAATATTATTTTATCCTATAATTGTTCAGTCTTAATTAAGGTTATGATTATTTTTCCGCTGCTTATCCTTAATTGAATTGTTGAATATCCTTCGTAATTTCCTCAACCTTAAAAGAAGTTTAGATATCCTATATCTTAGTCGACTTGTTTTATTTGGAATTATTTGATTTGTATATTGTGGGATCGTTGCTACACATTAGTTTTCCCTTTGTTGAGTTGTTCTCTTTACGCATAGCATTATTTACTGTGGTTATTCCTTGTGAATTGGTTCTACCATTTCTTTGGGAATTAAAGTTCTTGAGTTGATTTACTTGTCGTACTTTGTATGAGGTTTCGGCCGTGCGGTTGTTATGATTGTGATGCACGAGGTTTCTGCCGTGCGGTTGTTATTATGGGGTTGCACGAGGTTTCTGCCGTGCTATTGTTACCATTGATATTTGCACATGCGGCGTGACAAGGCAGGATATGTATATATATATGTATATATATATATATATATATATATATATATGGGTTGCGCATGTGGCGAGATAAGGTGGGAACATTATTATGCACGTGTGGCGAGACAAGGCGGGCATTTATGTTACTATTGCACACGTGGCGAGATAAGGTGGGCTATGTCAGGGATTTATTTGTGATGATTTATGGCCTGGGGGAATTCTTGTTGTTGATATTTGTGTAGTGGTATACGTACCTGTGTGAGCTTTATCTTGTGAAAGTTGTGAGAAAATATTCTACGTGTTGTCCGTTCTTCTTCTTCCTTATGCTTATTTGCTGGTATGGACTATGTTAGGACACTTGCACAAGCATACACGTAGTTAAGCACTCTTATCGGATAAGAGGTGTTCTTGATATTGTTGAGCATAGATGCTCACCCTTGTTTACTTGCCTTCTATGTGAGAATGGCTCTATTGGCACGTGAGTCGTCAATGCGGTTATGAGGTATTATGAGGGCACAAGATGGAAAGTGTAAGGGTTCAGGTATTGAGACCCGTGAGTTGTGAATTGTCCGAGGTTCGGTACCTCGTGGAGTTGTTGGCTAAAACCTGATGTAAAAAAGGTTGTAGTTGCTGAATTTTTACTTGTCCTTGCTATATTTGTGATTCCGGATTTAGGTTGTGTTCCATTCACTTTGTCTGTGTCATTTTCATGATATTCCACTGATACTTGTTGTTTCTTTCTTTAATGCCATTACTATATTGTGAGCCATATTGCATAGTCCTTATATAGACATCATACTCATGTTGTTCATATACTGTACCCGTTTAGTTTATTAGACCAGTGGGTGTCTTGACTGTTCCTCGTCACTACTCCACCGAAGTTAGTCTTGATACTTACTGGGCACCGCTGTGGTGTGCTCATGCTACTCTTCTGCACATTTTTTGTGCAGATCCAGGTATTTGTTCGTTAGCTAGCTGTGTGGACTGTTGCTGCGGAGACTTAAGGTAAACCTGCCGCTGCGTTCGTAGGCTTCAGAGTCACCTTCAAGTTTTTGTTTTGCACTGTTTATTCTTATTTCTGGACAGTTGTATTTAGAAGTTTTCTAGCAAACACTCTGTAGAGCTTATGACTTGTACTGCCGGTTTTGGGAATTGTAAGAGATTTCTATTTAACTTGTTAGATGTTATTTAAATAGTGTTGTTTCAGTTAATGTTAGGCTTACCTAGTCCCTAAGACTAGGTGCTATCACGATACCAAACGGAGGGAAAATTGGGTCGTGACATTTATAAATTTAGAATTGTCTTTATATTGTTTATTTGATTATGATTTTCTCTCGTGATACCAGAAGTGTCTGAGCTATATTTGATAGTACAAAATGTATCTAAAACTCTGGAAAAACTAATTGTTTGTCTAGAAGACACGTGACACCAGTAGTGTCCGAATAATATTAGATTGTGGATAATAAATGAAGTCTCTCGAAGAGCTTATATACGAATATGTCATTCATATTATACGATTATGGTCAAAACATATGTTGTAGTAAACCCGAAATTTACTGATACAAATGGCTATCATATTAAGACCACAAATGATTGGAAGATTAAAAATCTTAATGTTTCCAAAATCATAGGGGTAAAATAATATGTATGTAACAAGTTACCCGCCTTATTCTTCAATTTGTACTACATCACGTATCACAATAAACTAGAAGTTTACTAATGCAAAAGCAGTCACAGTAAAGCAGAAGTTTTACTGAGGCAAAAGTAGCTACTGTAAACCAGAAATTTACTGATACAAAAGTAGTCACAGTAAATCAGAAGTTTACTGATGCAAAAGTTTATGCCATAGTAAAACAAAAGTTTACTTAGAGATAGCACATGTCACGATAAACTTGAAGTTTTCATTTGCCATTTTTAAATGAGCTATTTGAAAATTCAGATAAGCATATACTGAAGAACTAAAAGATTCTTCAAGAATTCTCTTGTGTTGCTTGTTCTCATAATAAATTGATTATACCAGCTAAAGTTGGGACTAAAATCTCTGAATTCTGGAATATATAAAAGGTGAATATGGGCCCATTCACCTATCATGTGAACCACTTATAGATGCATATATGAGATAGTTATATGTGTGTTTATTATCAACCTGCAGGCTGGCATTTGAAACTGCCTTTCTCAATTAAGAGCATAATTTTCAGATTATGAAATCAAGATAGTTCATCTTGATGATGCTGGTTTATATCCAAGCTAGTTTAGCATTGGATACCCCCTTATTAATGGCTAAACTATTGCTTATGAGAACAAAGCCCCATGAGTTGGTCTAAGATTTTCTAAATTGCATACAACGATACTTGTATGCATCATATCAACAAAATATGATAGTCCTCCCCTCACAATTGGTTTAGGATCAGAAACCAAATATTTTTACTATCTAATAACTTTTGATGTGTGATATATGATTAATTTCTCTACCATAATGCACAAAGATAGGTTTCCCAAAGAATATTGGGGATATGTGTTAGTTTTTCTAACATTTGGGGCATGGAATAAACAACTGGAAAATATTCTATATGAATCGAATTATCATTAATATGATCCTCACTTAGAAGATAATTCAAGTCAAATGTGTCACGACCCAAAATCCGTTAAAGGTCGTGATGGCGCCGGACTCCACTGTTAGGCAAGCCAGCACTAAATAGTTAATTAAATCCTTATTTTTATATTTTTAAAATCGTAAATTTACTTCAATTTAACTAGTAAAAGATGAATTTTACAGAATAGTTAACAGTGTTTTCCAAATTTCAATGCTGAACACCCCATACTCATCCCAGAACCCGGTGTCACAAGTGCATGAGCATTTTTTAGGAATTTAAAATAAAATACAATAACTGTCCGGAATACAACTTTGGACAGGAAGACAATACAATACTCTGAATGAGACTCTGCTGGATGCGGATCGTACATAAGCTGCAGCTCACCTAAGTCCCAGTAACGACCGCGCCTTTGCGCCCACAATACCACTAGTCATATATGTACCTGCACAAATGTGCAGCAAATGTAGTATGATTACGTAAATCAACGCGTACCCAGTAAGTATCCCGCCTAACCTCGAAGACGTAATAACGAGGGGTCGACTCGGACACTTACTATGGGCTATAATCAATATACCAATGATATAGTAAATTATGGATTATTATGAAGCAGCGGTAAACACAATAACACGAGACAGGTAAATAATTCTCTTGTTAATAGGGGATTTCCAAATTTATTTTCATCTATTAACAATTTATATCTCCGGCCAATGAGGCCATATCAATTTATCAATTTATCTGAGACCAGGGAGGCAACATCGTTATTTATAAATTTCAAGGCAAGCAATACAAGCATGCGCAAATCATGCCGAGGTCGTACGGCCCGATCCAATAATTATTTAAACTGTGCACTGCCAGAAGGTCAAATGACACGAACCATAGATGCATCTATTTACTACCGAGGCGCTCGGCCCGATCCACAAATAACAATTATTTTCAAGAAAACACAAGTTTCTCATTTACAGTCAAGTATCTTATACAAACCTTCAAGTAAGTGAATTTAACTTCATACAATTCTTTTATCAATTTCTATCATGACTAAATAATTATATTAGCAAGTAAGGGTACAAACATCCCAAGTATAGCATTATACGGGTCCTAAACTACCCGGACAATAGCATAATAATAGCTACGTACGGACTCTCGTCACCTCGTACGTACGTAGCCCCCACAATTAGATACAAACCTCTGTTTAATTCACCTATGGGGTTAATTCCCTCTTACAAGGTTAGAAAGGAGACTTACCTCACTCCGAAGTTCATAACCGGCTCCCAAGCCATTCAATCAACTCAAATCGATGCCCAACGCCCCAAAACTAGTC
Source organism: Nicotiana tabacum (assembly GCF_000715075.1). Lineage (NCBI taxonomy): Eukaryota > Viridiplantae > Streptophyta > Magnoliopsida > Solanales > Solanaceae > Nicotiana > Nicotiana tabacum. Next base: position 148,927,700 of record NC_134083.1, read on the forward strand.
AATAAATGAGCAAATCCATAAATATATACTCTAATACTCATTATAATCCAATTTATAACAATTTTCAACTCCATTCGAAAAGCTGATAAAAACCACCCTCGGGCCCACGTGCCCGGATTCCGAAAATTTTCGAAGATAAACTTTACCCATAACCCCATGAACTCAAATATATAATTTATTCTCCATTTCATGCCCAATTTCGTGATCAAAATCCAAGAATACCAATTTCTAGGTTTCCTACCAAAACCCCACAATTTCTACAAATTTCCATGTCTAAATCCATATATAAACCATGTATTTAACTCACAATGTGCGGGAATTATTTACCTCATAATAGATGATGAAATATACTCTTCAAAAGCTTCAAACATCGCCCAACCAAAATGAAATGTGGAGGAAAATGGCCAAATCCTGTATATAAAACTTCACTGCCCAGGTCCGCCCTTCTTCGCGATCGTGGAAAGACCATCGCGATCGCGAAGGACAAAGACACACTGTCCCCAAATTTCCTCTACGCGTTCACGTTCCTCACAACGCGTTCGCGAATCTTTCCGCCATCACTGCTTCGCGTTCGCATACCTAGCTTCGCGTTCGCATAGGCCAAACATCCTCAGGTCCAGTCCAAATTTCTTCTACGCGCTCGCGACTCCCCACTCACGTTCGCGTCTCAACCTCCACGTTCACGAAGGCCAAATCCCAGCAGCCTCAAAGTTCCTCTTCGCGAACGCGGAACTCCCTTCGCGTTTGCGAAGAAGGAAACCAGATACCAGATATAGCAGCAATAAATCGTCCGTTTTGGTCCGAAACCACCCCGAAACACACCCGAGGCCCCTGGGACCCCGTCCAATCATACCAACCAGTCCCATAACACATTACGAACTTGCTCGAGCCTTCAAATCACATCAAACAACATCAAAATTATGAATCACACCCCAATTCAAACTTAATGAACTTTGAAACTTCAACTTCTACAATCGATGCCGAAACCTATCAAATCACGTCCGATTGACCTCAAATTTTGCACACAAGTCACATTTGACATTACGGACCTACTCCAACTTTCGGAATGGGATTCTGACCTCGATATCAAAAAGTCCACTTCCGGTCAAACTTCTCAAAACCTTCAAATTTCTAGCTTTAGCCAAATAACGCCAAAATGACCTCCGTACCTCCGAATCCACTTCCGGACGCGCTCCTAATACCAGAATCACCATACGAAGCTATTCTCAGGCTTGGAATCCCAAGCGTACATTGATAACATTGAAATGCACTTCAACCCAAATTTATGAAATTCTTCCAAAATGCCAACTTCCACAATAAGCGCTGAAACGCTCCCGGGTCATCCAAAACCCGATTCAGACATACGCCCAAGTCCGAATTCATCATATGAACCTGTTGGAACCTTCAAATTCTGATTCCGAGATCGTTTACTCAAAAATCCAACCTTAGTCAATTCTTCCAACTTAAAGCTTCCAAAATGAGAATTTTCTTTTCAAATCAACTCTGAACTTCCGAAATTTCAATTCCGGCCATGTGTACTAGTCACATTACCTGAAGTGAAGTTTCTCATGGCCTCACACTGCTAAAAGACGCGCTAGAGCGCAAAACGACCGGTCGGGTCGTTACATTCTCTCCCACTTAAACATACGTTCGTCCTCGAACGTGCTAAGAACTGCTCTAGGGTTGTCCGAAATCACTGTTTAGTACCTCGTGCACCTACCCGTGCTACCATAACTCAGTTAAGCATATTAGCTCGATCAAATCGGAAGATATTCTCTTTTATTTAGGCAAATAAGCCTTAGAGTCCAGTTCCAACATCCGGAATTCTCTGCCAGGCCGACTTCCCACATACGAACACCGTATCAATCACCACACAATGTACCAGAACATGACCGCATACCTTTGCTGAATTCACACCATACACCGTAACATTCACATGACCATAATAACATTATTTGATCATATTAGCCGAAATCTCACGAATATGATGCTCACAATACACCTCATGACATATATAAGTCTTGTTTCAACTCTGGCAATACCGCCACGACGGAAGAGATGTGTAGAAATTCATAACCAATTACCGAGTCAAATCATCACCTCATTATGAACCAAATAATGGTATTTGCTCTTTAATATACTTCATATAATCCGATCGCACTGATCCCAGATCCAAAAATCTCGTCTCACCTAGTATAAGCTGCTCAGGTAACAAGCCACCTCAGCCACGATCAAAAGTCTCATGTGATGCCACAATGGGACAACAAGCTACCGACTCGAACGCGATACATAAGGAAAATGAACTCTAGAAAGGATTACTCAACCCACGCAACTAATTAGACAACCAGAAAGGTGTTATGAACCTTCCCCGAAAAATGGAAAACCAAAGGCACGAAAATAAATATAGGGGACTATAATCAACATCCCACTGTTGCGGCGCGCAACCCGATCCAAACAATATACCCGTGGCGGCGTGCCACCCGATCCGCACAAAATGAATCTATAGGGAAATACTTACCGAGCTAGAATGCTCATTAATACAAAATATCCGAATATCGGACACAAGCACGCTAAGTGCATCATACCATCCCTGGGAGGACCGACAGCGCCATACGCTCCAAAACTCAAGCACAACTAAGGTGCGACATATGATCTGAACCTCGAGAGCCATCCTGCTCACATAACATCATCGCTACCCGGAACCTCAACACATAGGAAATTTATCAAGTTGTTTCACAACTCACACGACACAATATAGTATTACATGAAATAGCCGACGACGAAATAACATCCAATGTCCGAATACTCCTCCATAAGGAGCACTATGCTGAAATGAACACATCCTGCCTGATATAGAGCCCACATTCACATTTAAATCCATTCACAAACCTCAAGCCGATTCTGATCGCACCACACTAGTCTAATAACCTTTCAAGGATCCATAATAACCCTTTTCCCATAACACACAAGAACAACCATCATAACCGGAACAAGCTTTCATAGTCCACAACCAAGTGAACCGAGCGCCCTCTAGGCATAAATTCTCACATGAACAATTGTACCGCAATCTCCATACTTGGTTCCAATCTTTGATCAATCAAGTGACTACATGTCACACTTATACAATCTTCCCGTGGAACGTGCTCCCACGACCTTCCGCACCAGATAACAAGTCTGCACATTCATACCACCGGCCATACAAATGTTGTAAAGCAAATCAAAATCCAAAATCACTACTCAAAGCCTCTTGCACAGGACACCAATCTCAGGTGACGCTAAAGACAATACCAGCTTACTCTAACCATCTAAATCCTTTCCCGCTCATCCGAGCTCTTGACATTCTTGTCGACACCAAACTGTAACCTTGATCCTAAACTTCCGAATCCCATGCCGATCACTGCACTTAATCATGCCAATGCGCAAGAGTGCAAGAATTTCATCTTAACTTCTGAATTATTAATAGGGTAAACACTTCATCACTTAGAAACCTTTTACTTAACTCATTCCAAGAGAACCATCGTAACACGCGACTGAATCCTCATATCCGCAGAAAATACCAACCTTAGGTAGTTGTCTAAACCACCATAACCCCTTCGAGATCCATCTGCACATAACTGGCCATAATACTCGAAAGCCTCCAAATAAGATCGGTTACGGCGACCGTCAAACCTCGCATGTACCGTCACAAATCACATGAATTACCCAACATACTGAAGGAGCTGATCATTGCCATCATTATGCCAATTCAACCATTGTTAGCCGACCCGTCCTTTCCCAATTTATTCTTAACTTGTCTTAGAAATAATAATAGCTCCAATCATTACATCACAAAACTACTTCCGCACTCATCCCGAGTGACCTTATTTCACGAGACCACGCTGTCTCAAATCCCACGAACCATCTCATACCCTTATTATGCGCATGTTCGCATCTTCAACTGGTACACCTATTTTGGAAAATCTCTCTATGAATCTGAAGTTAGTTCCTTCTATTCCTCCAATGCTACACCACAACCCGAAGATAACGTAGAACACTCCAAACTCCTTTATCATAATTCGCTGCAGAAGCTCAATATTCAACCATACTACAAGCTCGAAATCCTTAGGCACCCACCTTAACTTTTGAATCCACTAGGACCGTTATTGAGAATCACCCGCTCTGACTTGGTCCCGAATATAATCAACTCCAAGGCTCCGCTAGCACATGAGTACCCTCTCAAGGAAGCACCTGGCCAAATCATCTTCATTGTAACTCGCCTTTACACGAAGCATAAATCCTGAATCTTCCCAAAGCCTGAGCATGAATCGATAAGGCCAACTATAGCACACATTCCTCAAATCGCTTGCTCAGATTACCACTGATCTTCTCTTTCCTTAGTCGTAATAACCCATCAATATGCCGATAACCAGAAATATTACAAATAGACGACCATGAAATCCAACTATAGGCGGTGTGACTCTCCCACTTAGCTTGAAGCTACCATTGCATAACTCTAGAACCTGCCAAGATTCTTTCTTCATCGTTGAACTGATCCTGCACAACCAACTCACCAAATTCCTCAAAATCCTTCCATTTGACCTTTCATGAACACTCTGAATCACTAACCACATTCACATATTCGACCTCTACTGGATAACCAGTAGAATTCTTACGTGACAGCCCCATCAACACCACGCAACCGCTAACCTGCTCACAGGAGATAACCCACCTGTGGAAATTCCATGCCGACATCATCCAATGCCGATGCACTTGGTACAATAACTATGAAATCAGTAACCCATCCTGAGCCCGTGCTCATTCACCTGCTGTACATGTCCGTTCACTCCTCATGGACATCAACTAAAGGTGAGACAAGACATTCCAATCCAAAGTCATGTTGTATCCTTCTTCATATCAAGCAACTCCCTCCTGTCACACCCAATCTTTCTCAATATAGCAGCCAATATTCCAAATCAAGTCCGTAGACCTAGTCACGGTCCACCATGAATCCCAAATCACTCTAAACTTTCTCAAGGCGTGTAGTCATCCTACCACAGAACCCACATGCTACTCTTCCACATTGGTCAAACCCTTTCCTTTAAGTAACTACTCGACTTATGTTTGTCATACTTGGCCTTCTAGGAACTTAACCACCACAAGACACCTCCCACATGTCCTTCCTCATCCTTCGCTGAGCAGTTGTTGCCTTAAATCAAAATCTACCTCTGTAGCACTTGAATCGATAGACCGCTACCAACTTTAAACCTTTTCGAAAATCATCTTTCTCGAGCCATTAATATCGGGAATGCCGATTTGATCCTGAACTATTGCACACTGCGACCCCTGACAACTGCTTTCTTGGTACCATTTATAATACTCTGCCCCAAGGAGAATTGAAGTAAACCATAACACCGGTGAACTTAACACATCATAACCAATCGAGGACGATGACACCACATCACAGGCGAAGATTCCATCACGCTCGAAAATATCGAGTCCCACTACTCCATCAACCCAAGTCTGAACATTCTAAGTTCGATTGCCTTTACTTCGCCGGAAATAAAATACTGGATCTCTGAATCATGCACTGAGTAAACCTCCTTTCAAGTCATTCACTGCTTTGACGCATAGACAAACATCCTTCCATTACACAAATATGGTGCGATAGCAACGCACGAATCGTCATACCAATTGGTGCATATCCCTAAAACCATCAGAAAGACAGCTACTGAGCTGAGATGATAGAACATCCTTCCACAAGGTGACGACGTTAGCCCCCAATTGAATATGCAGGGAGAAACATCCTTCTCTACATCATTAGTGCCATTAAAATTCCTTGATTCCAATTTATAATAAGCGCTTCGCGTTGTGTAAGATTGAATAGGAAGGAAATTAAGGCATAAGCCTTAAAGGAATCGAATCGCACGATGAGGAATCAAGAAGGGAAGTGCTCTTAACAGCCCTGTAGCCTCTCGAAGATAAGTACAGATGTCTCTGTACCGATTCACAAGACTCTACTAGACTCGCTCATGACTCGTGAGACCTAAGTGAACCTAGTGATCTGATACCATGTTGTCATGACCCAAAATCCGTTAAAGGCCGTGATGGCGCCGGACTCTACTGTCAGGCAAGCCAACACTAAATAGTTAATTAAATCCTCATTTTTATATTTTTGAAATCGTAAATTTACTTCAATTTAACTAGTAAAAGATGAATTTTACAGAAGAGTTAATAATGTTTTCCAAATTTCAATGCTGAACACCCCATACTCATCCCAGAACCCGGTGTCACAAGTGCATGAGCATTTTCTAGGAATTTAAAATAAAATACAATAACTATCCGGAATACAACTTTGGATAGGAAAACAATACAATACTCTGAAGGAGACTGTGCTGGCTGCAGGTCGTACATAAGCTGCAGCTCACCTAAGTCCCCGTAACGACCGCACCTCTGCGCCCACAAGGCCACTAGTCATATATGTACCTGCACAAAACGTGCAGCAAATGTAGTATGATGTGATGACCCAAATGATCATCTTATGTTTTAGAACTCAAATCTGCGCTCTTAAGCCTTAAAATCTCATTTTTACCCTCCTCGATTTGCGTGCATAGTCTGGACAAGTTTTCGAAAAGCTTTTATGTTGAAAACTAATGAAAATAAGAATGTTTGCCTTAAAAGTTGATTTTAGTTGATTTCGATCAACATTTTTGGTAAACAGGCCCAAATCCGTGCTTTGGCAGTCTTGGTAGGTCCGTATCAAATTATGGAACTTGGGCGTATGCCCGAAATCGAATTCGGAGGTCCCTAGCTTGAGTTATGAATTTTTGATGAAAATTAAAAGTCGAAAATTATTTGTTTTTAAGAATTGATTGATATTTGGCATTGTTAGTATCGGGTTCGTATTTTGGTTCCGGAGCCCGATACAGGTTCATTATGATATTTAAGACGTGTCTGTGAAATTTGGAGAGAAACAAAGTTGATTTGACGTGATTCAGACGTCCAGTTGAGAAAATAGAAATTTTAAAGTGTTCTTGAGAATTTCATTTGATTCGGTGCTAAATTCGTAGTTTTAGGTGTTATTTTGGCAATTTGATCACGTGAGCAAGTTTGTATGATGTGTTTAGACTTGTGTGCATGTTTGGTTTGGAGCCCCGAGCGCTCGGGTGAGTTTCGGATAGGCCACGGGATGTTTTGGACTTTGAAAATCTGGTATTTTGCTGCAGCAGGTGTTCTGGCATGTCCTTCTTCGCGTTCGCGAAGGTACTCTCGCGAACGTGAAGAGTAAACCGGGCAGCTGAAGTTTTCTTCTTCGCGAACGCGAAGGCTTAGTCACGAATGCAAAGCGATGGGGGTGTTACCCTCCGCGAACGCGACCAGCTCCTCGCGAACGCATAGTGTTAGGCACACCTGGGGGAGGGTTGGTCGTTCCTTCATAGGGAACGCGAGCAATGCCTCGCGAACGGAAGGCCAGTGGGGAGTAACCATCGCAAACGCGAGCAAGGTCTCGCGAACGTGAAGGCTTGGCAGCCAGTACCCTTCGCGAACGCGAAAGTGGCCTCGCAAACGCGATGCACACTGTCGCCCAGTGCATAAAACAGAATCAAACACGGGTTTAAGCCATTTCTTCAACATTTTTCAAGAACCAAATGGGTAGAGGCGATTTTCAAAAGTCATTTTCTTCCCCAAAGTGTTGGTAAGTGATTCTAAGCCATTTTCTTCCGATTACCCATTACATTTCTTGAATTATCAACCTAAAATCTAGAGTTTTCATGGTAGAATTAGGGGTTAGGGTAGAAACTAGAAATTTCGGAAATTTGGGGGTTTAGACTTTAATTTGAGGTCGGATTCCAAAACCAATTATATATTCGGGCTCGGGGGTGAATGGATAAATGGATTTTGGTCCGAACCTCAGATTTTGACCAAGCGGGCACCATGTCGATTTTTCGACTTTTTGGAGGAAAATTTGGGAAATTTAATTTACGCAATATAATTGATACCTTTAGCAATATTTGACATTATTGAGTCATTTTTGAATAGATACGAGTGGTTTGGAGGTGAATTCCAAAGGAAAAGCTGTGATTGAGAATTAAGTGGCCTTCAGAGCGAGGTAAGTGTTGTGTCTAACCCTGACTTGAGGGAATTAGGAACCTTAGATTACTTGCTAAGTGAAATCCATGTGAGCGGCGTATATGTGAGGTGACGAGTACTTATGCGCCGCCAATTTACCTATTTTCCATGTTTCTCTATTTTTCGTATATTGTCTCTTTCCTATGCCTAAGTGCTACGTGTTATACTAGTTTTGTTCAATTTATCGTTCTTATCATGTTTATGGATTTTCTGGTGATAATTGAGTTTTTATTTCAAAGTTGAGATTGATATTATGGAACCAAATGTTGAAGTAAGGTTTGTACTTGTTATTCTATCTCCCTGTTGTTATTTATGCATTGCATTATGGTAAGGGAGAGTGTTAATGCACGAAGGGTGATGCCGTGCCATATTGTGAGTGTTATTACATGAAGAATGATGCTGTGACATATTGTAAGTGTTAATGCACGAAGGGTGATGCCGTGCCATATTGTGAGTGTTAATACATGAAGGGTGATGCCATGCCATGATATGAGAGTTAATGCACGAAGAGTGATGCCGTGCCGTTTCTATTTATTTTATTGTGAGATTGAGAGTAAAAGCATGAAGGGTGATGTTGTGGATTTTTCCTTTACTGTATTCACTATTCCTGTTGATTCATGGTATGTTGACTGCTCCGGTTATCATTCTGTTGTATTTCTGTATCTCGTATTCCCCTCAGCATGTTCCCCTCCCGACATTTCCTGTTTAGTTTTTCATTTCTGTTATTTGTATATATACTATTAAATTATGCAGGTTGATTTGTAGGTGCCTTGCCCTAGCCTCGTCACTACTTCGTCGAGGTTAGGCTCGACACTTACCAGTACATGGGGTCAGTTGTACTGATACTTTACTCTGCACTTTCTATGCAGATTTTGATACCGGCTTGGGTTGATAGAGATTTTGCTATTGGTCCGCTGTCCGGAGACTCAAGGTAGATCTGTCGGTGTTCACAGACCTTGAAGTCCACATCTGTCTTTTCTGTTCTACTGTTTCTTTCATTCAGACAATTGTATTTCTTTCAGACTATTACTTGTAGTAAATTCTAGAATGCTCGTGAATTGTGACTCCAGATCCGGGTGGTAGTGGTTAATATAGTTTTATTATATTCCGCACTTATTATATTTTATCTTAGTTAATTATTGTTAATTACTGAATGGAAATAAGGAATTGGTTTAATGATTCTCTAATGTTGGCTTGCCTAGCAAGTGAAATGTTAGGCGCCATCACGGTCCCGTTGATGGGAATTCCAGGTCGTGACAAGTTGGTATCAGAGCACTAGGTTGCCTAGGTCTCATGATTCACGTGCAAGCTTAGTAGAGTCTGGAGGATCGGTACGGAGACGTCTGTTCTTATCTTCCAGAGGCTATGAAGATTAGGAACAAGTTTCACTTATATTCTTCTATGTCGTGTGATTTTGCTTTCTCAATGCTGATTGAACTCTTCTACTCTTTTTCTCTCGTAGATGGCGAGAACACGTACTGCTTCCTTAGATGAGTAGAAGCCAGAGCCTCCAGTGGCAGCTCTTATGCGGGGCAGAGGTCGAGAACGAGGTCGTGCCAGAGGTCGAGGCAGGGGCAGGCAGCCTAGAGCCCGAGCAGTAGCCCTAGCAGTGGAGCCTCAGATAGAGCTTGACGAGGAGGTTCCAGCCCAGACTGTTCCTGCCAGACCAGCTCAGGTTCCGGAGGGGTTCATTGCTACCCCAGTACTTCAAGATGCTTTGGTCCGTTTGGTGGGCCTTATGGAGAGTGTGGCCCAGACTTGCGCATTTCCCATGGCACCAGCAGTCTCTCAGGCTGGAGGAGGAGCCCAGACTCCCACCACTCCCGCTCCGGAGCAGATAGCTCCCCTGTATGAGGCTCCAGCAGCTCAGCCAGTCAGATTAGTTTAGCCGGTTATTGCGGCACAAGTCGAAGATGGGCCAGTTATGTCTTCTGAGGCTTTATGGAGATTGGATAGGTTTACCAAGCTGTTTCCTGTTCACTTCAGTGGTGCTCCTTCAGAGGACCCCCAGGAATATCTTGACAGCTGTCACGAGATTCTACGGAACATGGGTATAGTGGAGACCAAAAGGGTCGATTTTGCTGCATTTTATATGACTGGTTCCGCCAAGAAATGGTGGAGAGATTAATTGTTGACCAGACCAGCTGGGTCGCCTGCTAGCTCTTCATAGAGAAGTTTCTGCCTATCACATTGAGAGAGGAGCATCGCCGTCAGTTTGAGCTTCTCCAGTAGGGTAGTATGACTGTTACTCAGTATGAGACCCGTTTTGTGGATTTGGCCCGTCATGCCATTCTTATGCTTCCCACCGAGAGAGAGAGGGTGAGGAGGTTTATTGATGGAATTGCTCAGCCTATCAGATTGCAGATGGCTAAGGAGACTGGGAGTGAGATTTCTTTTCAAGCGGCTGCTAATGATGCCAGACGAGTCGAAATGGTTCTTACTCAGGGAGGTCAGGGGTCTGACAAGAGACCTCGTCATTCCGGTGAGTTTAGCGGTGCCTCATCTAGAGGCAGGAGTACTTTTGGTAGAGGCCATCCTCCTAGGCCGTTTCATTCATCTCTCCAGGCATCCCACGATGCCTCAGGTGGTCGTAGCCTTCAGATGCATTATTCTGACCAGCTAGCCTATAGTGCACCACCAGCTCCTATTAGTGCACCTCCACTCCAGCGTTATCAGTGTGATTATTTAGGTCGACAGGGTCAGTTTCAGGGTCAGCAGTCACAACAGCCGAGGTTGTGTTATACTTGTGGTGATCCGAGACACATTGCTAGATTTTGCCTCGGGTAACGGGTAGCTCACAGCATCAGAGTTCTCGTGCCATGGTTCCGGCACCAGTTGCTGCACCACATGCTCAGCCAGCCAGAGGCAGGGGTCAGGCAGCCATAGGTAGAGGCCAGACTATTAGAGGTGGAGGTCAGACCGTTAGAGGTGGAGACCAGCCAGTTCGAGGCCATCCCAGGGACGTAGTTCAGGGTGGTAGGGCCCAGCCCCGGTGTTATGCTTTCCCAGCCAGGCCTGAGGGTGAGTCATCTGACGCTGTTATCACAGGTACTGTTTTAGTTCTATTTGATCCGGGGTCTACTTACTCATATGTGTCATCCTATTTGGTTGTGCCCCGTGATTCTTTGAGTGCTCCTGTGTATGTGTCCACACCAGTGGGAGATGCTATTTTTGTAGATCGTATTTATCGTTCATGTGTGGTCACCATTGGGAATTTTGAGACTCGTGTAGATCTTCTACTTCTCGACATGGTTGATTTTGATGTCATACTAGGTATGGATTGGCTGTCACCTTATCATGCTATATTAGATTGTCACGCCAAGACGATGATCTTAGCCTTGTAGGGGTTTCCTCGATTAGAGTGGAAAGGGACTCTTAGTCATTCCACCAGCAGGGTTATCTCTTATGTGAAGGCTCAACATATGGTCAAGAAGGGGTGTCTAGCTTATGTCCGCGATTCTAGTGCGCAGGTTCCTTCCATGGATTCCGTGCCAATTGTTCGTGAGTTTCCAGAGGCGTTTCCTGCAGACCTACCGGGGATGCCACTCGACAGGGATATTGATTTCTGCATTGATTTGGCTCCGGGCACTCAGCCCATTTCCTTTTCTCCATACCGCATGGCCCCGCCAGAGTTGAAAGAATTGAAGGAGCAGTTGCAATATTTGTTTGATAAGGGCTTCATTAGACCTAGTGTCTCTCCCTGGGGTGCACCTGTGTTGTTTGTGAAGAAGAAAGATGGATCGATGAGGATGTGTATAGATTATAGGCAGGTGAACAAAGTCACTATCAAGAACAAGTATCCATTACCGAGGATTGATGATTTATTTGATCAGCTTCAGGGTGCCAGGGTGTTTTCAAAGATTGATTTGAGATATGGCTACCATCAGTTGAGGATTAGGGCATTCGATGTTCCTAAGACAACTTTTCGGACTCGATACAGGCATTATGAGTTTCTAGTGATGTCATTTGGGCTGACAAATGCCCCAGCAACATTCATGGATTTGATGAACTGGGTGTTCAAACCCTACTTGGATTCCTTTGTGGTTGTGTTTATTGATGATATCCGGATCTACTCCCACAGTCGAGAGGAGCATGAGCAGCACCTTCGGATCGTTCTTCAAACTCGGAAAGACATCCAGTTATATGCTAAGTTCTCAAAATGCGAGTTTTGGTTGAGTTCAGTTGCTTTCTTGGGTCACGTGGTATCAACAGAGGGTATTCAGGTGGATCCTAAAAAGATTGAGGCAGTTCAGAACTGGCCTAGACCCACATCAGCTACAGAGATTCGTAGTTTCCTGGGTTTGGCGGGCTATTACCATCGATTTGTGGAGGGGTTTTCATCCATAGCAGCCCCGTTGACCAGATTGACCCAAAAAGATACCCCGTTCAGGTGGTCAGACGAGTGTGAAACGAGCTTTTAGAAGCTCAAGACTGCTTTGACTACGGCACCGGTATTGGTTTTACCCATAGGTTCATGATCTTATACAGTATATTGACGCAACTCGTATTGGTTTTGGTGCGGTGTTGATGCAGGGTGTCAAGGTTATTGCATATGCTTCGCGTCAGTTGAAGGTTCACAAGAAGAATTACCCTATTCATGATCTAGAGCTGGCAGCCATTGTTCACGCGCTGAAGATTAGATAAGTACAGACGTCTCCGTACCGATCCTTCAGAATCTACTAAGCTTGCTCGTGACTCGTGACTCGTGACACCTAAGTAACCTAGTGCTCTGATACCAACTTGTCACGACCCGAATTTCCCACCTTCGGGACCGTGATGGCACCTAACATTTCACTTGCTAGGCAAGCCAACGTTAGAATAATACTAACCATTTTTCTAAACAAATTAAATTATACGAAAGTCAATTACTGAAGTAAAGTGCGGAAGACCATAACTACCGAATCATCCTAACACATCCTCGAATCTGGTGTCACAAGTGCACGAGCTACTAAAATAATAAAAATAAAGGTCTAAATAAAAATTCAAACTATTTGAAAGATAATACACAACTAAGATAAAGTAGAAGGGGACTTCAGAACTGCAGACGCTGTGAAGTTATACCTCAAGTCTCCTCTGGGTAGCTGAATCCGAGAAAGCCTATGGTACACCGCTGGGACCAACTCTAAAATCTGCACAAGAAGTACAGAGTGTAGTATGAGTACAACCGACCCCATGTACTCTGTAAGTGTCGATCCTAACCTCGATGAAGTAGTGACGAGGCTATGACAAGACACGTACGTAAACAACCTATACAAGCATATACAAATATGAAGCAACAATAACACAATAATTAACAATTTATAAATTTGGGAGGGAACATGCGAAGGGGAATGATATAGAAATTTCAGCAGGAGAAGTGTCACGTAGCAGCTAATAAATTCATCAACAATAAAATGAGTAGCTGATAATATGAAACTGGCATGACACCACCCTTCGTTCTTTTACTCTCATTCTTCCCATGAATTTATAAATAAATAATAAGATTGGCATGGCATCACCCTTCGTGCTTTAACTATCTTCTGGCATGACATCATCCTTCGTGCTTTAACTCTCTTCTGGCACGACATCACCCTTCGTGCTTTTACACTCTTTGAAAATGGCACGGCATCACCCTTCGTGCTTTTACACCCTTTCTCACCATGACAAGGATAATTTAAATAATATAAATGGCACGACATCACCCTTCATGCTTTTACACTCTTCCTTATCATGAATATAATAATATAAATTTGGAAGAGTATTTAAATACGGGGATATATACTTATCTATAAATTCAACACCAGAATACCAACCTCGCCTTCCAAAATATTCAACAATAATTAAACTAGCAATAATCTCATGAAAAATGATCAAATAAACAATAATGGCTTAAACATGAATATCTTGTTATAAAATAAAGACTGTAATGTAAAGAAACCGAAGACAAGCATAGAGGGAGATTGATTTTTTTATTCAACTTCAAACTCATTGTACATAATAGAATAAAATCTCCTCTATTTATTGAAGGAAGGAAGCTGCTGTGTAAGCTACTACTGCAGGATGCTGTGTAAGTTGCTTGTAAGCGGCTATTGCAAGCTGTTGAGTAAGCTGCTTGTAAGCTGTTGTGTAAGCTGCTTGTAAGCTGCTACTACAAGCTGTTGTGTAAGCTGCTACCGTACCAGATATAGATAATCTTCTACCGGGGGTAATGTTTATCCATAACAGAGTACCAAAATGATAAGCTTCTTTAGGAGGCTTATTTCCAATAGAGTATTAAATAGATAAACATATTTACGGTGGAGTCCCATATGGATAAGCTTCTTCGGGAAGCTTATTTACAACGGAGTACTAAATGAACATCCATAATATAATATATTTCTAACACTCCCCCTTGAATGTTCATTAAAAGATAATGTGCCTTATTAAAACCTAACTAGGAAAAATCCCATGGCAAAAAATCCTAGTGAAGGAAAACGAATACACATATTTAGTAATACGCATAACTAGTTGTCTTATTAAAAACCTTATAAGGAAAACCCTGTGGGAAAAACCTTAGTAAGGGAAAAAGAGTATAACGCGTATTTTACTCCCCCTGATAAAATTCTTGTTTCAAATATTTGAGTCTCCGTATTCCAATATTGTATGCCATCTTCTCAGAAGTTGAAATTGGTAAAGATTTAGTGAATAAATCTGCCGGATTGTCACTTGAACAGATTTGTTGCACATCAATGTCACCGTTTTTCTGAAGATCGTGTGCGTAGAATAATTTTGGTGAAATGTGCTTTGTTCTATCTCCTTTTATAAATCCTCCCTTCAATTGGGCTATGCATGCAACATTGTCTTTGTATAAAATTGTGGATCTTTTCTCACATTCCAAACCACATTTTTCTCGAATAAAATGAATTATTGATCTCAACCATATGCATTCCCTACTTGCTTCATGAATATCTATTATCTCAGCATGATATGAAGAAGTAGCAACAATAGATTACTTTGTGGAGTGCCATGATATGACAGCATCTCCATATGTAAACACGTCCCGATTTGAGATCGAGGTTTATGTGGATCATATAAATAACCTACATCTGCATAACCAATATGATCTGCACCACCTTTGTTAGCATTAACAAGATACATAAGTGCACCGATTGCACTGAGATAGAGTATTTCAGGACCAAGGAGTTCCTCATCCTCTTCTAGAGGTTAGAACGGATCCTTATTCACTTCAAGTGATCGAACACCCATTTGGTGTACTTAATGTGTGCGCTTTGTCCATGTAAAAGCATTTAAGACCTTTTCTGTATATATAGATTGATGGATAAAGATCTCGTATGCTAAATATTCAATTTGCAGACTAAGACAAAGTTTTTCCCTTTGGAGCTCTTCTGGAGTTCCTATGAGATTTATGTCATTAACATAAACAACAAGTATAACAAAGTCTAATGCTATTTTCTTTGTAAAAATGCATGGACAAATGCCGTCATTTATATAACCTTCATTTATCAATTCAGTGAGGCGATTATACCACATGCGCCCTGATTGTTTTAAATCATACAAAATTTTATGTAATATGATTGAGTACATTTCTCGAGACTTTGAATTATATGCTTCAAGCATTTTAAATCCTTTAGGGATCTTTATATAAATTTGATCAAATGAGTCATATAGGTTATGAGTTGCATCTAAATGGCATGACATCTTCAGGTGTCTGGATTACATGTCTAATCCTCACAATCTTTTATAATATTGTGCTTTATATTGTATCAAATATATCGTCGACGATCATTTTGTATCGGTTCTCAAGTGAAATAACTTGTTTAGATCTCATCACTTTATTTATTTTCAGGTACCTGAACTTCTTCTGGAGTTTTATGAAATGTTATGTCGTGGGCTTTTCTAGAGCTCATTTACTCCTCATTATGATCATTTTGATCATTTTCTCCTATCTTTTTCAAGGATTGTTACCTTTGGAACCGATCGGTTTAGTACTCTTCATGCGTGCAGTAAACTTTATCCTCCAAGGACTTTAATTTTAATAGGAGCATTTGTAACTGAAATATGATATTTAATTTTGGATCAGCAAATGCTTCTGGCATTTTGTAACGACCCGACCGTTCGTTTTGAGCTCTAGCACATCATTTAGTAGTTTGAGGCCATGAGCAACTTCACTTCAGGTATTGTAACTGGTACGCGTGGTCGGAATTTAAATTTTGGAAGTTCAGAGTTGATTTGAAAAGAAAATTCTCATTTCGGAAGCTTTAAGTTGGAAAAATTTACTAAGGTTTGATTTTTGAGTAAACGATCTCGGAATTAGGATTTGAAGGTTCCAACAGGTTTGTATGATGAATTCGGACTTGGGCGTATGTTCGAATCAGGTTTTGGATGACCCGAGAGCGTTTTAGTGCCTATTGTGGAAGTTGGCATTTTGGAAGAATTTCATAAATTTGGGTTGAAGTGCATTTCAATGTTATCAATGTCCGTTTGGGATTCCGAGCCTGGGAATAGCTCTGTGTGGTGATTCTAGTATTAGGAGCGCGTCCGGAAGTGGATTCGAAGGTCCGGAGGTCATTTTGGAGTCATTTGGCTAAAGCTAGAAATTTGAAGGTTTTGAGAAATTTGACCGGAAGTGGACTTTTTGATATCGGGGTCAGAATTCAATTTCAGAAGTTGGAGTAGGCCCGTAATGTCAAATGTGACTTGGGTACAAAATTTGAGGTCAATCGAACGTGATTTGATAGGTTTTGGCATCGATTGTAGAAGTTGAAGTTTCAAAATTCATTAAGTTTGAATTGGGGTGCGATTCATAATTTTGATGTAATTTGAAGGCTCGAGCAAGTTCGTAATGTGTTATGGGACTAGTTGGTATGATTGGACAGGGTCCCGGGGGCCTCGAGTGTATTTCGGGGTGGTTTCGTACCAAAACAGAATGATTTGCTGCTGCTGTATCTGGTATCTTGTTTCCTTCTTCACGAATGCGAAGGGAGTCCCGCGTTCGCGAAGAGGAACTTAGAGGCTACTGGGATTTGGCCTTTGCGAATGCAGAGGTTGAGACGCGAACGCAGTGAAGAACTTGAGGAACCTACGTGAACGCGAGTGGGGAGTCGCGAACACGTAGAAGAAATTTGGACTGGACCTGAGGATGTTTGGCCTATGCAAACACGAAGCTCGGTATGCGAACGCGAAGCAGTGAGGGCGGAAAGCTTCGCGAATGCATAGAGGAAATTTGGTGACAATGTGTCTTTGGCCTTCACGATCGCGATGGTCTTTCCGCGATCGCGAAGAAGGGCAGACCTGGGCAGTGAAGTTTTATATACGGGATTTGGCCATTTTCCTCCACATTTCATTTTGGTTGGGCGATTTTTGGAGCTTTTGAAGAGGAGATTTCTCATCTATTATGAGGTAAGTAATTCCCGCACATTGTGAGTTAAATACATGGTTTATATATGGATTTAGACATGGAAATTTGTAGAAATTGTGGGGTTTTGGTAGGAAACCTAGAAATTGGTATTCTTGGATTTTGATCACGAAATTGGGCATGAAATAGAGAATAAATTATATATTTGAGTTCGTGGGATTATGGGTAAAGTTTATCTTCAAAAATTTTCGGAATCCGAGCACGTGGGACCGAGGGTGATTTTTATCGACTTTTTGAACGAAGTTGGGAATTGTTATAAATTGGATTATAATGAGTATTAGAGTATATATTTATGGATTTGCTCATTTATTGACTAGTTTTGGAGCGTTGGGCATCGATTTGAGTTGATTGAATGGCTTGGGAGCCGGTTATGAACTTCGGAGCGAGGTAAGTCTCCTTTCTAACCTTGTAAGAGGGAATTAACCCCATAGGTGAATTAAACAGAGGTTTGTATCTAATTGTGGGGGCTACATACGTACGAGGTGACGAGAGTCCGTACGTAGCTACTATTATGCTATTGTCCGGGTAGTTTAGGACCCATATCATGATATACTTGGAATGTTTGTGCCCTTACTTGCTAATATAATCATTTAGTCATGATAGAAATTGATAAAAGAATTGTATAAAGTTAAATTCACTTACTTGAAGGTGTGTATAAGATACTTGATTGTAAATGAGAAACTTGTGCTTTCTTGAAAATAATTGTTATTTGTGGATCGGGCTGAGCGCCTCGGTAGTAAATAGATGCATCTATGGTTCGCGCTATTCGACCCTCTGGCAGTGCACAATTTAAATAATTGTTGGATCGGGCCATACGACCTCGGCATAATTTGGGCATGCTTGTATTGCTTGCCTTGAAATTTATAACTAACGATGTTGCCTCCCTGGTCTGAGATAAATTGATATGGCCTCATTGGCCGGAGATATAAATTATTTAGAATTATTTACCTGTCTCATGTTATTGTGTTTGCCACTGCTTCATAAAAATCCATAATTTATCATATCATTGGTATATTGATTATAGCCCATAGTAAGTGTCCGAGTCGACCCCTCGTCACTACTTCTTAGAGGTTAGGCGATATACTTACTGGGTACGCGTTGATTTACGTACTTATATGTCACGACCCGGAATTCCCACCAACGGGACCGTGATGGCACCTAACATTTCACTTGCTAGGCAAGCCAACGTTAGAGAATCATTAAACCAATTTCTTATTTCCATTCAGTAAATAACAATAATTAACTAAGATGAAATATAATAAGTGCGGAATACTATATAACTGTATTAACCACTACCACCCGGATCTGGAGTCACAATTCACGAGCATTCTAGAATTTACTATAAGTAATAGTCTGAAAGAAATACAACTGTCTGAATGAGAGAAACAGTAGAACATAAAAGATAGACGGGGACTTCAAGGTCTGTGAACGCCGACAGATCTACCTTGAGTCTCCGGGCAGCGGACCAATAGCAAAATCTCGATCAACCCGAGTCGGTATCAAAATCTACACAGAAAGTGCAGAGTACAATATCAGTACAACCGACCCCATGTACTGGTAAGTGTCGAGCCTAACCTCGATGAAGTAGTGACAAGGCTAAGGCAAGGCACCTACAAATCAACCTGTATAATTTAACAGTATATATACAAATAACATAAATGAAGAACTAAACAGGAAATGTCGGGAGGGGAACATGCTGAGGGGAATACAAGATATAGAAATACAACAGAATGATAACCGGAGCAGTCAACATACCATGAATCAACAGGAATAGTGAATACAGTAAAGGAAAAATGCACGGCATCGCCCTTCGTGTTTTTACTCTCAATCTCACCATAAAAATCAATAGAAACGGCACGGCATCACCCTTCATGCATTAATACTCACAATATGGCACGGTATCACCCTTCTGCTTTTAACACTCACAATATGGCACGGCATCACCCTTCGTGCATTAACACTCATAATATGGCACGGCATCACCCTTCGTGCTTTTAATACTCACAATATGGCACGGCATCACCCTTCGTGCATTAATACTCAAAATATGGCACGACATTGCCCTTCGTGCATTAACACTCTCCCTTACCATAATGCAATGCATAAATAACAACAGGGAGATCGAATAACAAGTACAAACCTTACTTCAACATTTGGTTCCATAATATCAATCTCGACTTTGAAATAAAAACTCAATTATCACCAGAAAATCCGTAAACATGATAAGAACGATAAATTGAACAACACTAGTATAACACGTA
Organism: Nicotiana tabacum; assembly: GCF_000715075.1. Lineage (NCBI taxonomy): Eukaryota > Viridiplantae > Streptophyta > Magnoliopsida > Solanales > Solanaceae > Nicotiana > Nicotiana tabacum. Next base: position 148,947,461 of record NC_134083.1, read on the forward strand.
GCAATTAGGCATAGGAAAGAGACAATATAAGAAAAATAGAGAAACATGGAAAACAGGTAAATTGGCGGCGCATAAGTACTTGTCACCTCACATATACGCAGCTCACATGGATTTCACTTAGCAAGTAATCTAAGGTTCCTAATTCCCTCAAGTCAGGGTTAGACACAACACTTACCTCGCACCGAAGACCACTTAATTCTCAATCACAGCTTTTCCTTTGGAATTCACCTCCAAACCACGCGTATCTATTCAAAAATGACTCAATAATATCAAATATTGCTAAAGGAATTAATTATATTGCATAAATTAAATTTCCCAAATTTTTCTCCAAAAAGTCGAAAAATCGACTCCGGGCCTGCTTGCTCAAAACCCGAGGTTCGGACCAAAATCTATTTACCCATTCACCCCCGAGCCCGAATATATAATTGGTTTTGGAATCCGACCTCAAATTGAGGTCTAAATCCCTAAATTTCCGAAATTCCTAGTTTCTACCCTAACCCCTAATTCTACCATGAAAACTCTAGATTTTAGGTTGATAATTCAAGAAATGTAATGGGTAATTGGAAGAAAATGATTTAGAATCACTTACCAACACTTTGGGGAAGAAAATGACTCCTGAAAATCACCTCTACCCATTTAGTTCTTGAAAAATGTTGAAGAAATGGCTTAAACCCGTGTTTGATTCTGTTTTATGCACTGGGCGACAGTGTGCATCGAGTTCGTGAGGCCACTGTCGCGTTCGCGAAGGGTACTGGCTGCCAAGCCTTCACGTTTGCGAGACCCTGCTCACGTTCGCGATGGTTACTTCCCATTGGCCTTCGCATTCGCGAGGCCTTGCTCGCGTTCGCGATGAATGAATGACCAACCCTCCCCCAAGTGTGCCTAACACTACGCGTTCGCGAGGAGCAGGTCGCGTTCGCGAAGGGTAACGCCCCCATCGTTTCGCGTTCGCGACAAAGCCTTCGCGTTCACGAAGAAGAAAACTTCAGCTGCCCAGTTTACTCTTCGCGTTCGCGATAGTACCTTCGCGAATGCGAAGAAGAACATGCCAGAACACCTGCTGTAGCAAAATACCAGATTTTCAAAGTCCAAAACATCCTTTGGCCTATCCGAAACTTACCCGAGCCCTCGGGGTTCCAAACCAAACATGCACAAAAGTCTAAAAACATCATACGAACTTGTTCGCGCGATCAAATCGCCAAAATAACACCTAGAACTACTAATTTAGCACCAAATCAAATGAAATTCTCAAGAACACTTTAAAATTTTTATTTTCTCAACTGGACGTCCGAATCATGTCAAATTAACTCTGTTTCTCACCAAATTTTACAGACAGGTCTTAAATATCATAATGAACTTGTACCAGGCTCCGGAACCAAAATACAGACCCGATACTAACAATTCCAAATATCAATCAATTCTTAAAAACAAATAATTTCTAGACTTTTAATTTTCATCAAAAATTCATAACTCAAGCTAGTGACCTCCGATTTCGATTCCGGGCATACGCCTAGGTCCCATAATTTGATACGGACCTACCGGGACCGTCAAAGCACGGATCCGGGCCCATTTACTAAAAATATTGACCGAAGTCAACTAAAATAAACTTTTAAGGCAAAATTTTTTATTTTTATTAGTTTTCTACATAAAAGCTTTTCGAAAATCTGTCCGGACTGCACACGCAAATCGAGGAGGGTAAAAATGAAAATTTTAAGGCTTAAGAGCGCAGATTCGAGTTCTAAAATATAAGATAATCTTTTGGATCACTCATTTTCCACCTCTAAAACAATCGTTCGTCCTCGAACGAACATAGAAAAGTACTTGGGCTGGTGAAAAGGTGGGTATATATACTCCGCATATCGGACTCGGACTCCCAAGTAGCTACCTCAGTAGGCTGACCGCTCCACTGCACTCGAACTGAAGGGTAACTCTTTGATCTCAACTGGCAAACTTGTCGGGCTAGAATTGCCATCGGCTCCTCCTCGTAAGTCAAATCCTTGTCCAATTGGATAAAGATGAAATCTAACACATGGGATGGATCGCCGTGATACTTTCGAATCATGGACATATGGAATACTGGATGAACATCTGCTAAACTAGGTGGCAACACAAGCCTGTAAGCCACCTCTTCCACTCTCTTCAGAATCTCAAAAGGTCCGATATACCTAGGGCTCAACTTGCCCTTCTTTCCGAACATCATTACACCCTTCATGGGTGATACCCAAAGTAACACTCTCTCTCCGACCATGAATGTAACATCACGAACTCTACGGGAAGACATAACTCTTCTGCCTGGACTGAGCTGTGCGAAGTCGATCCTGAATAATCTTGACCTTGTCCAAGGCCTCCTGTACTAAATCTGTACCCAACAACCGAGCCTCCCCCGGCTCAAACCACCCAACTGGTGACCTGCACCGTCTACCATATAATGCCTCATAGGGAGCCATCTGAATGCTCGACTGGTAGCTATTATTGTAGGCAAACCCTACAAGGGGCAAGAACTAATCCCACGATCCTCCGAAGTCTATAACACATGCGCGTAGCATATCCTCCAAGATTTGAATAGTATGCTTGGATTGCCCGTCTATCTGAAGATGAAATGATGTGCTCAACTCAACCCGCATACCCAACTCACGCTGTACTGCCCTCCAAAAGTGCGAGGTAAACTGCGTACCTCGATAAGAAATGAAAGACACGGGCACACCGTGAAGATGGACGATCTCCCGAATATAAATCTCTACTAACCGCTCCGAGGAATAGGTAACTGCCACAGGAATGAAGTGCGCCGACTTAGTCAGCCTATCCACAATAACCCATACGGCGTCGAACTTCCTCTGAGTCCGTGGGAGTCCAACAACAAAGTCCATAGTGATACGCTCCCACTTCTACTCAGGAATCTCCATCTGCTGAAGCAAACCACCGGGTCTCAGATGCTCATATTTCACCTGCTGACAATTCAAGAACCGAGCCACGTAAGCAACTATATCTCTCTTCATCCTCTTCCACCAATAATACTACCGCAGGTCTTGGTACATCTTGGTAGTGTCCGGGTGAATAGAATACAGAGAACTATGAGCCTTCTCAAGGATTAACTCACGAAGCCCATCCACATTAGGCACACAAATACGAACCTGCATCCTCAAAACTCCGTCATCTCCAACAGTAACCTGCTTGGCACCACCGTGCCGCACTATGTCTCTAAGGACAAGTAAATGAGGAGCATCATCCTGCTGATCTCTGATGCGCTCAAACAAAGAAGACCGAGCAACTGTACAAGCTAGAAAACGACTGGGCTCAGAAATATCTAACCTCACGAACTGGTTGGCCAAGGCCTGAACCTCCAATGCTAGTCGTCTCTCACCAACTGGAATATAAGAAAGGTTGCCCATACACACTGCTTTTCTACTCAATGCATCGGCCACCACATTGGCCTTTCCCGGATGGTACAATATAGTGATATCATAGTCTTTCAATAGCTCTAGCCACCTCCTCTACCTAAAATTGAGTTCCTTCTACTTGAACAAATACTGCAAGCTCTGATGATCAGTGAATACCTCACATGGCACGCCGTAAAGATAGTGCTAATTGAATTTTAGTACGGGATTCTGGCAGTAATAGAGTATGGGTATCGTGATGTTATCGAGTGTTTTGTTCTGTGGCTTTGAGCCAAGTGGGGGAGTCTGCTCTCGATGAGTTGATTGCACGATTATGTGTTGTATTGGTTTCAGTTCGGGGTATACTGGTGAATCAGTTATGACTTGCAGAGGTCGAGATTGAGGATGGCTCGGGTAAAGGAATTTCTGGATACAAGTTGTATTACGCTCTATGGGTATATATGAATCATAAAATAATTGAGAGGTTATTCGCGAAGGATGTAGGGTACATGGAGTAGGAATTTGCTCGATTACTTAGGAGTGTGGACTACTCCTTTGGGTGTCGTCATGCCAATGGGGCACCAGTCGTTTGGCCTGTTTGGGGTGGTGCAATTGAGATTTGAGCAGAGCGGATGACTCTCGAGAATGATTCTAATGGATTCAAGAATTATATGTAGCAATTTGGAATTTTCAAGATTGGTAAATGGCTAGAAACTGAGAGTTACATTGGACGGTGTCGAGACTTGTGGCATTTTTTTATATCATTGGAGATTATGCATTTCAGTATCAAAAAGGTGAAGGAAATAATGTTAGGTTCACATAAGGCCTCTTTAATGTGGGTATCTCAGTTGTGGTGCTTTGGGGTGCTTAAGAGGAAAGTCAGTGGCTTATGGGCCTTGGTGCGTTGTGGTTTTATACTAGGGTCTCTTGTATGGTGAATTTTGGTTAAGGATCGTGGCATTCCAGCAAGGAGAAGTATCAATTTGAAGGCAATTTGGAAGGGACTTGGAGAAATATGACAGCGTGGTAGTAGGTTGGATCAGCACAGTAATGGATATAATCAGTTCTTTGGGTACTTATGATGTGGCTAGTCTCCACAGGTGTTTCGTGGCAATGCTCTTGGGTTTTGGCGACCTGCGTGGCTGGGTGAGTTAGAGAGATTCAGTTCTGATAGCTTGGTTTTGTGCAAATGGGTTTCAAAGAGTTCCCACTGGGTTTTACCAGGGTTCGAGGAGTATATTTCCTACCGGCGTGAGGAATATGTTGCGTATTGGGATTTTCTCCGAGATGAGATCAATGGAAGGCTTCTAACTGATCGGCTATGTATTCTTCTTGTGACTCAGAGTTGATTATGAGATTCTTGTACTCGTCACATGATGGCATGGTAGATGCGGTGTGTTGTGTGGGATTGAGATTTGCATGTGCAAGGTCACAATTCAGTTTTGAAGGGAAGGGCATAAATTCGTAGGCAGCATGGACGGTTTAAGATGTCTAGGTAAATGATATTACTAATCAGTATGGCCTGATGAGAGTATACATTTCATAAGGGGCAATGTGTTTTGATTTATGGGTACTTTATTGGTATTACAACACTCTCCTAGTTGATCGACCGTTGATATTCAAATTTTGCTATATGGTACGGAAGAATTTTAGAAGTATTTCTCATGGGATGATTGTGTATGAGAGATGTGTTAGACATTCTGGCGGTGGAGATGGAATCTGATATGGTGATTCATGTGTTTTATGGATTTGGAGGCTGGGAGTTCTCAGGAGCAAATTGTTTCATGGTTGTGGACTATGAGGTTGTGGCCGAAGCTAGCCAGATGACAGTATGTGTTATGATTCAGTCATTGTGGATTGTCGGAGGGTTATTTATCTATTTGTAGGTGACCATAATTGATTTGGGGGTCCATTAGTAGGCCCAATTAGGATGTGTATTCTACACCGAGCCGGATTGGTTGGCTCTTTACTGCTATTATTGAGGGATGTGACATTCGGTTATTGTTGAGCTTATTCGTGTTCTGAGATGATTTGTGAGTTACTCTTATATTCTATGAGGAGTTGTGATTTGTTGGTTATATGCACATATGGTGCGGTTCTATTAGGGCCTTATAGCGAAATTTGAGTGAGAAGAGTATTGGGTATTGCTTGGTTGATGGAGTATTGGTTATGTTCTTTCGGGTTTTGTGTGGAATTGTGCCATTTGCTTCTCTGTGGTTATGGTAATGCACTTGAAGTACTTGATGTCGAATTACGCATGGTTATTGATTTTTAGCATGGTGGCTTAAGGTATTTCATATGGACCAGTATTTGGATAGGGTCACGCATTGCAGCAGAGTTATGTTAAGATCTGATCCTTTGTATTAGATTCGTGTGTTTTGATTCTACGGTGTGTGATAGGTTCTTAGCATTGCGTTGTGGTGGTACTTGTGGAGCTTGCGGGACAGTTCTCCCGTCTGAATCAGTTTTCCATGATTTGAGTATATTTGGAAGGTTGCTTATTGGTGCACGGATTACACGGGTTATGGCGTCAGATTGTATTGATGTGCATATCACTAGAGTGGTCGTTTTGGATGAGATGAGATCATTGGACCTAGGATGGATACTATCGGAATTAATTACAGTATGTTTGGAAGGATAATATCGAAAGTCGGCTTAGAATTTGCTATAGTTCTTGTAGAATGAGAGGGAATTCCATGACTGGTTGATCTGATGAATGGTTATGAATTCTGCGTATTTCTTTCATCATCGGCAATATACGAAGGTTTTAGAATGAGGTTTTGTTTGATATGAGGTTTATTACCGGCATTGGGTTGATTTGAGCAGCTACTGTGATTAGAAATCATTGCTTCGAGCATTTGAGCTATGTGGTATTTGAATTTGAGTATTTGAGTTATGGTTATAGCTTTTGGTACAGTTTGTTCAGACTTATACGGTATGTAGATGCAAAATTCTGATCTTATAAGAAATTCCGAATGTTGGAAATTTGATTCGAAGGCTTGTGGGCTAGGTTGAATTGAGAAATTTCAGTTATGTTGTGTTATCGGACCTGTATGGGATAGGGTGACATGGGATCAACCCCAGGTATGTGCATGGAAAGGTTATACAGCGATTTGATGGCTTTGATAATAAATCTGGACACGTTCGAGAACGAACGTATGTTTAAGTGGGGGAGGATATAACGACCTGACCGGTCGTTTTGAGCATTTACACTTCGCTCGGTTGTTTGAGGGCATGAGTAGCTCTGTATGATGTAATATGACTTATGTGAATCGTTGGTTTTGGTTTTCAGGTTATTCATAATTGATTTGAAAGAATGATTCTAAGCTAGAAGCTTTAAATTTGAAAGAGTCGACCAAGTTTGACCTCTTGTGAATTTGAACCCAGAACGGAGTTCTGATTGTTCCATTAGCTCTGTTGGATGATTTCGAACTTAGGAGAGCGTCCGGATTGTGATTCGGAGGTCCGTAGTTGAATTTGGCTCGAATGGCAAAAGTTGAAATTTTGGAAAGTTTGACCGGGAGTGGACTTTTTGATATCGGATTCGGATTGTGATTCCGGGAATTGGAATAGCTTCGTTAGGTTATTTGGGACTTGTGCGCAAAATTTGAAATCATTCCAGATTGATTTTCTATGTTTCAGCACGAGTTATTGAATTTGAAAGTTCAAAGTTCATAGATTTCGATTTGAGGTGCGATTCGTCGTTTCGATATTTTTATGTGTGATTTGAGGCCTCGAATAGGTCCGTGTTATGTTATTGGACTTGTTAATATATTCGGGCGGGGTCCCGAGGGGCTCGAGCGTGTTTCGGATTGATTTCAGATCATTTTCTTCAATGTTGCTATTGCTAGTTCGGCAGGTTTGCGCAGGTGCGAGGGTCACAAAAGCGACAAAGGGGTCGCATGAGAGGAAATACTGCTGGGAGAAGGGTTCCACAGATGCGGAGATTGCTTCGCATCTGCGAACGCGCAAATGCGGTGAGTTGAGCACAAAAGCGGATTGGAAGCGCAGAAGCGACAAGTGGGCGCGCACCTGCGAGTGCATAGATGCGTGTAATTTACCGCAGGTGCGAAGACAGACCTCCAGTGCTTCTCTGCAGAAGCGTGTTTTGGGTTGCAAATGCGACGCCGCAGAAGCGGCTAATGTGTCGCATGTGCAAAAGTGCTGGGCAGAATGATAAATACAAGGGTTCGCGATTTTGGCTTCATTTTAACATTTCCAAGCTCGGATTGAGGCGATTCTTGGAGCAATTTTCATCTTGTGGACTGGGGTAAGTGTTCTCTACTCATTTTTGATCTTATATCACGAATCTACCTTCGTTTTTGGTAATTTGACTATGAATTTTATAGAGAAAATTGGGGGTTTTGGCCTAAAGTTTCATAATATGAATTTTTGAGTTTTGAATATCGAATTGGGGAAGGATTTGAGTTAAACTAGTATGGTTGGACTCATAATTGAATGGATTGTTGAATTTTGTAAATTTTGTCGGGTTTCGAGGTGCGGGCCCGAGATGGGAGTTTGGCCGATTTTGGACTTTTGATTCAAGATTTGATCTTTTCGACCGGGATTGGTTCCTTTAGTATTGTTTGATGTATTTGAGTTGTTTTTGGTTAGTTTTTTAGTGTTTCGGAGATCGGAACGCGCATGATGGCATTTTGGAGCATCGCTTGGCTTGCTCGGTGTTAGAATTGGCCTGTTCGAGGTAAGTAACTCTTCTAATCTTAGTGCTGAGGGTATGCAACCCCGAGATGTGTGTTATGTGATTTATGTTGAGGTGATGCACATGCTAGGTGACAGGCGTGTGGGCGTGCACCATGTGAATTGGGACTCTATTATTTCCATGGCACTGAATAATGGCCCTATTTTGATTATATACGTGTTTTCACCATGTGATAAAGTAATTGAGCTGTCAATCATGCTAGATATCATGTTTAGGCTTTATGTCGATATTGTTTGGACCCATAGTGGTCATTTCTTACTGTCATCTCACTGATTTTATTAATATTTTGTACTTTCAACCTAAGGTTAGGTTTGTTACTTATTGAGTACATGGGGTCGGTTGTACTCATACTACACTTCTGCACCTTGCGTGCAGATGTTGGCTGTTGATGTTGATGTGTTCGATAGGAGCTGGATTGAAGATGCACACGCGTCCCGGCTGTAGCTGCCTCTTGTTCGTGGTAGCTTTAGCTATGTAAAACTCTGTTTATGTACTATTCAAACAGACTATGTATTTATTTCATTTTCACTTTATAAACTCTATTCTTAGAAGCTCATGATTTGTACTACCAGTTCTTGGGGAAAATGTATAAGATTCAGATAATTCCTTTTGTTCAATTGTCTTATTAATATTATTGAAATTGGATGGTTATTAGTTGGCTTACCTAGCGTGTTGGGTTATGTGCTATCACGACTAGTGGATTTGGGGTCGTGACAAAAATGCATGTAGAAATGGTAAGGGTTGCAATGCATCTGAATTGAACAAGGAGTTTGTGAATAGATATTAGATTGAAATGAAAAGAAGGAACTAATAGAACATTATGTAAAATCATATCTGGCCTGAGTTTTAGAGACCCAGTAGATATGACTTTCACTTTTTATCCATTAGGTAAAGTCATTGGGAAAGGTGTAGTGAGTGGTGTTAAGTTGTTTAAAAGGTATTTGTATGGTGTCATGTGGTTGGTAGCACCTGAATCTAGAACCCAAGGATTTGAACCTAAATTTGAAACTACACATGCATGAAAGGCAGCAGAGTGTACTTCTGGATGATTAACCACACCTGCAAAGTGAGCAAAACCAATGTTCTCTGAACCAGGAGGTTCAGGATATATGATAAGAGGATGATGTAGCTGTTGGAAGAGGGTCATGAGATGCTCATATTGCTCCTTACTGAAACTATGACCCGTGGTCTCAGAAGACTGTCCATTGGTGTGAGCATGATGATGAAGGGGGCCTTCAAATTGCACACATGCAGCATACCTTTTGCCTTTGGTGAACTTGAAGTCAGGGGAAACCCATGAAGTTTGTGACATATCTTAATAGTATGACCAGTCTTTTTGCAATACTTGCAAGATAATTGAGAGGAAGAACCTGACCCTCTCTTTTGTTCAAACTGAAACCTTTGAGTAAAAGTCCTAGCAGGTGCCTGAACAGGACTGCTAGAAGTATTGAATGAAGCTGAGTCATTTGAGAAGTTGGGGATAGGGGCTGAAGTCTCCTTTTATTTTTTATCATGTTGTAGCATAGAGTAGGCTTTACTTAGGGATGGAATCGTCAAAATATTACTCTTGCAGGTGGAGCATGACTTGTTTAAACCACTAAGAAATTGGTATATTTTTTATTGTTCAAAAAAATTTGGTAAGGCTCCACATGTACACATTGGTCCTACATAGGTAGTACTAAGTTCATCCCAAAGACCCCTCAATTTAGTGAAATAGGTGGCAATATCTAAAGACCATGTCGTTGCATCTTTCCCAGAAGGAGTAATAAGGAGAGTTCAAGTTGAGGTTTGGTAATTCTTCTAGTTATAAGTCCTAATTTGTTCTTAGCAGAAAGGGCAGTAAGCATATGTTTGTGTCAAATAACAAAATCATTCCCATCGAATGGTGAAGATACTAGGTGTGTACCAGGACTACCAGACGGATGTACATAAAAGGGGTGAGATGGATGTATGGTAAAATCTTCAAAACCATCTAACATAGAAGAAGAACTAACACCTGGACTTCCCATGATTAACCCTAGATATGTAAAATTCCTACTACAGGAACAAAATATACTCGACTATCACCAGTAAGCAACAAGATTAAAGAGAATATTACCATCCTTCTTTGCAACCTAAAAAAAGTAAGGCCTTGAACCAAAATTATCGACCGAAAATCAACGAGGCAGAACAAAAATCGAAGAGCTCAAGGAAAACCACCAAAAGATCACCGTAAAAATCTCAAATAGCTGCAATACACAGCTAGAGGTCACCGCACCCCAAATCTCCACATCAAAATGCGAAGGCGGACGAAGGAACAGTGGAAGGCATAAATCTTGGTGAGTTAATGCATATAAATAATCTTTCTTACATATCCTCATACTAGGGCTAAGTATCAAAGTTCTTTTCTAAAAAGATTTTACACATTCTCATACCACCTTCTTAACAGTCAAATTTGTCTTTTGTGATGAATATAAGTTAAGATCTTAGTTCGAGTATGCATTACAAAATACTAAAATTAAGAAAACAAAAGAAAAATTAATTAAAGGTGAAGTCTCTATTTCCTCAATTAGTTAAACAAATAGAAAAAAATTTCTCAATCATCTAGGCACTAACACTAGACTTTATCTTTTGTATTAAGTGTACTAGTAATTGTTTGGATAGAAAGAGAAATATTTGCAGTAATACAACAATGTATCTAACCTGATCCTATTTTTTATGTGTGAATAAGTTCATACTTATTTATTATTAGAAAGACATATTTGTAACAATTTGAGTTTATTCATTTTGTCTTTCTTTATGAATTTTATAATCTATTAAAAATTAATATAAATATTATAAATACAATAAAAAAATTGTTAGCTTCCACCTCATGCTAAAAAATATTTGTCTAGGACATCATTTATCACTATGAAATTATTCTTATAATTATTGATTATAATGGATTGATTATGCATAATCGAAAAGTCACTCAAATATGTGGCTTATTGATGGTCGAAGTAGAAGTGCAACAACAACAACAACCGACTGAAATTCCACTAGTGGGGTTTGGGGAGGGTAAAGGGAATAGAGAGGTTGTTTCCGATAAACCCTCGACTCAATAATACGAGAAGAGACAATATATCAGTACTATCAACAGAAAGTATAAAAAAATAACAGCATCACAAGCACCAGAAAATAGATAAAAAAGTAAAATAATAACCGGTAGAAGTGCAAATGTTGAATATAAAGATTCATATTCCAGCAATCTGAGGTGATTGAAGGTGGATATAATGTTGATTTTGAGTTAACTTTTTACAAAATTTGATTTGAGGTAATTGAAAAGGATGAGAAGTCATGCCGCATTACGAATTTTATGAGGTGGAGGATTTGAAGCTTGCAAATCATTCACCATGGTTGAGCCTTTGCAAACCGACCATCTTCAAATCTGCCAAAGACTTATCTAACCAACACACTAAATTGAGTCTCTCATCTCTTCTACATTTGTTTGGACCATTAGTTCGGGTCGCCCGTGATGCGAGATGTAAACTTTTCCCCATATTCAATGAATAGATGGCCAGACTAAAGAAACCTCCATTCATTTGATAAGAGAATAATATATACCGACAGTTTGTTGTATTTTTCGTATTCTAACTTGTTCGTCTTTGCTAAGTAGAGCCTGAATGGAGCTCTATGAATGTGTGAGCAATTTGAGGTTACAAAAATAAATTCTATGCAAAATCATTCTTGGTGATCATTGCTTCTTATATGTGTAGGAAATTTTGGGTCCACCCATAAGGGGTGCTTTAAGGCCCAATAGGGTTATTAGTTAACCCTATTATTCCTTATATAAGTACAGTTACTATGTACAATAAAAAATACGCTCTCTGCAGTATTTTTTTCATGCTCTCTTCTCCCAAGTCAGACGAGGAATTTAGATTGTGATATAGGGGTTGCTCAGTCAAAACGTGACAACCACCACCGACCAGTCAATCCAGCCGCAGTTCGTTTGTCTTCCTCTTCCGCTACGCGAATAAGTAAGTTATTGTTTTACGATTTACGCGCCAATCTAATGTGTTTAGATTAATGTGTTCCTTCATTGGTATCAGAGACTTAGGATGGTTTTCTGGTCCGAACAAATAGTTCTATTACTTGGTGTAAATCTAGAATAATGTGTTTATATTTTTTTCGGCACAAGAATTGGTTAATTTGTTTAACCCTTGAATGACAATTTATTTATTAGTGATAAATCAGTTTTTGATCGATATAACAAGAACCATAATTAATGGACGACACTATTTTTGGAATAAAGTTCTGAGTCAGTGAATCAAGTATTTTTGATTAGCAGTTCTTATTTTTTTTAAACTGATTAGAAAAACTATTAAAAAGGGAATAGTTTTATTTTGGAATATATTTTTCCGGTCAGCCCGTCCTCGTCGATGTTGGAGTACCGCTGCCACCACCACTGGAGATATCCATATTTTATTTTGTTTTTCAGTCACTTAGAAGAAGAAGGTTAGGGAGGCTATGACTTTTTCCTTTTCTGAAAATAAATCAAAAAAAATAAAGGTTGAAGCTTGGCGGCCAAAAGACTTGGAGAAGAAATTAGGGTTTCTATTCCTACTAATATATAAAAAATTAGATTTAATTCATTCATAAAAAAAAGAGAGGAGGGGTTGGAGTTTTGTGTTGCTGTACCTAGCGGCAGAGAAAGAAATAAGAGATAAGTTTCTCTTCTCAAAGCCCTAAACTGTGTCTAAAAAAAAGGATTTTTGTTAAAGGAAATTGGGCTTGAAACCAACTGGGCCTCTTTTAACATTGATAACATTGAAGACATTCTATTCTTTCTTTTCGCAATTCTATTAGATTGCAGTCATTAAAAGGCAGTCATTTGATGAATAATATCATATTCTAAACATATTTCTTCAAAAGTAAATTCATATCAGCCGCACCTATTACTTTGTAGAGCCAACTACAAGGACTGTTGTTTGTGTCATGACAGAGCCAAAATTAATAAACGGTGAAGTTTTTAATCTTAAAACTGAGAACTATCTAACACAGACAGATTTAATCAACGGTGAAGTTTTAAATCTTCAAACCAAATAATATTTGACATAAACCAAAATTAATAAAATGCCGAAGTTTTTAATCTTCAAACCGAGTAAAAAGTAGAAGTAGAAAATTACTAAGATTTTAATCTCCAAAACGAGTATAAAGTCACTTAGACTTTAATTTTCGATAAATGAGTAAAAAGTCACGAAAACTTTAATCTCAATGAACGAGTAAAAAATCACACACATTTTGATCTAGAATCAGGAGTAGAAAATCACAAAGATTTATTCTCCATAACTGGTGTAGAAAATCACGAAACTTTTAATTCCCTTTCCAAATGATTTTCCAACTAAACCATTATAACACTTCAATTTGATCTCTTACTTTAATCAAACACATATATGTTCATCTTTACATATATTATATTCATGATCTCAAGAATACTTCAAATATTACTGTAAACCTAATTCATGTCTTACAACCTTGAAAATAACCATCTATATATATTTATGCATGTCTCCAAATTGCATATATTACCAAATTATACAATTTTCATTTGGTCAGGGAATAACAAAACACGTGTTATTCCTAATCATGCATGTAGTTTTTAAATTTATAATATGAGATCTGTTTACCCTAAAAATAGATAACAATTAAATTTGTAATTGGTTTTAAGGATACGCAGATTAATTCAATACAAACGATAAATTGTGTTAGATTAAACAAATAAAAATATAGTAAATTCAAACCACGTGAGGAGGATAATTCCAGCCTTGATGAAATATTCACCCTCGATCCGGATTCACAATGGCCAGCGTTGATGAACGAGAATAAGAGCTTTCAATAACAGTGAAAACATTAGTATATTGCCTTGGTATGCGTGTGTTATAATATATTCAATGAATAATCAGACTCCCCTTTATATATTAGGGGAGTTTTACCCTAAGTACAATTTTATAAAAGGTAAAATATTTTGTGTTTAACTGATCACCGGTTCTCCATCGATACGTGTCGTGATGTCCGGCTAGTCGCGGATATTACGACTTTCTATTGATCGTGCTTGATTGCCTGACAACGTTCTCTGAAGTCCTTTGGGATTCGGACCGATCCTGGATCGTGGCCCCGATATTCTCGAGGGTGGGCGTCATGCCTCCGGACTCTGACTCGATGAGACCCTTGCCTTGATTCCGGTCCCTTATGATCACGTCTCTAGCTCGGTTTAGTGTATCAGAAGGTGGGGTGTACCATGAGCTCGGTTTTACCCGTATACAGATGGTTCCCTCATTTCTCGGAGAGTAAGTGAACGAGAAACGATATGAGCTCCCCAATTCCTTCTTCAATACGCCGTGACAGAAACAACAAAAAACCTGAAACATCTCGTCAGTCATGTCATTATGACCTCAAATACATGCCAGTCGTTGGTTGGCTTCCCCTGGACGCGAAACGTCGCGAAGCCCCTATAAATATCACCTCCTTTATTCATTTTTTACTTTACGTCCAAACTTCTACCCTCGTGCCTTCAGGATTTCATTACCCTTTTTCATACTCTAGCATTTTTACCTCTGTTACTCAAAATTCCCCAGTACGTTGCAAAATATTTACTCATTCTCTACTCAAGCCAACACATCTAAGCTTTCACTTTCAACCTTTCTATCTTTTCAAGCTTTTTCAGATAATAATGGCCAAAACCTCTAAATCCGTTCCCCAAAAGGTCGCTTCTACCTCCCAACCAACTGCTGAAATTAAAGAAACCACTCCTGATGTGGTCGACCTCGAGAAGTATGCCGCTAACGTGGCTACCGATGAACCAGTTGTTGAACCTCCCTTGAAGATGTTCATTCCCGGGGGTTGTTCGGTCGCTGACGACTTCAAGGTTGAGAAGCACTCTTCGGTGCAGGGTCGGTGTGAGGAGGCATCGAGATATATTTTCTCAATTACCGAAGATGACCTCCCCGTGGTCCGAAAGGAATGCAACTGGGCCAACAAGGACATAGTGGTCCCCAACTCTGAGGAGGCCATTATTACCTATGTTGAGGGATACCTATGTTTTTACATTTATCCCTTCACACTAGTCACAATGGACATGGTCATTATAGACTTCTGTAAGACGTACGTGATATGCCTCGGTCAGATCCACCCATCATTATGGAGGATCATAATCTTCCTTCAATTCTTTGTGAACGAGATCGACTCCTGTCGGCTCACCGTGGATCATCTACTCTGTCTGTACAGTCCCCGAATCTTCTGAGGGGTACTGATAAATCTCATGCACAGGGTTAGTAAAGCCCCATTCTCAAGCATCGATGAAGACTGGGATCAAGGCTGGCAGGGATGCTTTGTCCGAGTGAGGACCTTAGACTTGATTTCGGCCGAATTTAGGCCATTCCCTGAGATGTGGAATGCATCGCGTAAGTACAATTTTCCTTTGATTCTTGATTTCATGTTCATCTCCCTTTTCCTCATTGGTATTCGTGGCGGTGCAGCTGTTGCTCGAGTCCCAAATGTTGTCCCTCGGTTAAAGGAGTGGATCGAAGGCATTGTCTCACAGATGCCCTACTCCGAGTGCTGGTGGCGCAAACTCTCGAAGGGCCGTTGGGAGGCGCATTCCCATGGTAAGATTCTTTCCCGAATAAGTTGCGTTAGGCTTCTTCTTCTAGCATCACGTTTTCTTTTATTTCCTTTTTGCAGGTTTGCCTAAGACCGTCGAGCTTAGGCCTCCAGTCGGGGATGAGGACTTGCCTGCTGATTCTTCTGCTTCGGGGAAGCTCGGAGCCACATCAGGAGAAAAGAAAAGAAGGAGCGCCCCGAGTTCCCTCTCGGAGAAAAATAAACCAAGGAGAATGTTAGTTTGTAAGCCAAAGGAACTCTCCAGGTCCTGAGTGCGTGACTCGGACTCACTCTTCCGGCTCAGGGACGAGCCTGAGGAGGATGAGATCTTTATGGCCCACGAGCCGTCTATCCCCGAGGAACGGATGGCAGCCCAGGGGGAAACGACGGAGGCTAATCCCCTTCAAGTTCATGAGGCTGGTGCCGAAGTGAGGGCCGAGATCTCTCGAGATGCCGACTCTACCCCGCCCGGTGTTATATATATTTCGTGATCGCCCTCGTTCATAGAGTCCATGTTCGATAAAGCCCGGGAGACGAAAAGGATTCATGGAGCGGACGATACCCTCTGATACTTCTCTGATGGTGTAGACTTAACTGCCCTGGAAGACTTTATCGGGTTGGGTGACTTAGAGGTGCCAAGAAAAAGTCCATCCTCGGAGGTCGGTAGGCTGAACTCGTGCCTGAGGTTGGTCAATTGGTTCCCCACTCCGAGCACGTATCCTGTCCGGAAGCGATCAATTGTTATCACCGTTCCTGAGGATGTCCGGGTTCTTTCCGCCCTTGTAGGGGTAGCTAGCTACCTCCGGTGCCTGGTAACCAAAGAAGACTGATCAAAAATGAATGAGGTGGATGCGCAATGCTTGTTCAACCAAGTACAACAGGCGCTGAACTGGTTAAGGTGTTATCACACCCTTTTATCTTTGAATTCGGGTTTTTGATGACTCTAATGCCTTCTCTTTTTCATATTTTACAGGCCTCGGTGCTGCATCATGAAACCTTTCTTCGGTACCGGGATGAGCTTAGCCAACTCGAGGCTGAAGTCGAAGAGCTTGCTGAGAAGAGGGACATATATAAGCTTCTAAGCGAGCAACGCGAAGGAGAAGTCAAGAACCTTTGAGCCGAGTTATACGTGGCTTAGAAAGAACATGCCAACCGGGTGGAACATGTAAAGATCTTTGAATTTAGTGATGACGAGTTAGACATGGTGAATAACGGTCAGAACCGCAGGTCCAGCAGAAGGTCGATCGGGTCGACCAACTTCGAGTCAAGATGGACAAGGTCAAGGCCATGGCTGAGGAGTGGAAGGGCAACATGGACCGATTGGCTTCAGAAAAGGAGACTGCCCGAGAGCAGCTGGCCTCGGCGGAGGTCCAACTTCGAGCAGCGAGGGAGAAAACTGAGGCCTGATCCCAAAATATTAAAGATATCCAGTCTCAAATGGGCTCAGTCGTTGTTGGACGGGATACCCTTGCTGAGGAGCTTAAAGCAACCAAGTCAGTGGCGGAAATAACCAGGGCCGATGCAGATGGTGGCCCAGTACAAAGCTGACGCTGAGGTAGCCCAGGATAGCCTGAAAGTTATTGCTGATTACGTGAAGTGGCAGTCCCGAAGGGAGGCTCTCGAGGAAGTTCATGCTCGGGGTTTCGACTTATCGGTTGAGATCGAGAATGTTAAGAGGCTCGAGGCCGAGGCCAAAAAGGTGGCATATCCCAAGGATGAGGAAAGCTTTGAGGGTTCAGGCGGATCCGAGGGCGGAGAAGACTTCATTTTTGTATTTTTGTATATTTTGTTGGGGTGTTTGACCTTTGTAAAGATATTTTTATATATATATGCAAGGCTCTTCCTTTTTTCCTTTCGACAATTTCAAGTTTGTTTTTTTTTATTTTTTCTTTACGATTGCAAAGATTTCAAATGCCTTGGCACGTAGTAATAATGTCTTGTTCGGAGGTTCGCACAAGGCTTGTTCTCGATATAATTTTGCTTAAGACTCGTGGGGGATTGGTATGACTGGAAGCTTTCCCCAAAGTGCTTACTTAGAAATTTTTAGATTGTAATTTTTTTGAGGGTAGCCTTTGAACCGGTTTGAAAATTTTGAAGGCCTTATGTTTTGGTTACGGGTTTCAGACGTCTCCGAGCTGTTTCTAGGATGACTGTAGCCTTTTGAGTTTGGGTATTGCCCAATAGGCTTATTACCCCGGGCTTCAATGCCCGAGCCGTCCGGGCTTTCCCAAGACGATAGTCCCCGAGTGGGGGCGGTCATAGCCTTTAAAGTTCGGGGACTACCTAATAGGTTTTTGTGCCCCTCGGCTTTGACAGCCTGAGCCATCCGAGTTTGACTTGGACGACAGTCCCTGAGTGGGGTTGATCTCTTGGATCCGGACAGAGGTGTCCCTTGGGCCCGATGTCCTTAAGGAACAAAATGTAGTAGTTTTCAAGAGACAAAATATGTATCTGCAAGGTAGAAACTTTCTTTCATTTCTATGCGCAACATACAAGATTACAAATGTGTACAAGTTTCGTGTTATGGCTTAAGTGTTCTATGTGGGCACAGTTCATTTGACTGTTTGGCCCTTACAATAAATCCTATCCACCAAGCTCAGACTGTTCGAGCACAAAGTTTCCTTCCTTGCTAAAATCATTATCAAGGGTGATGACCCCCAATACTCAAGGCCGATCGTAGATAGGGCTTGGATACTATCGATATGACCCTCGACTCCAGTTTATAGCCGGTCTTCAATTTTAAGTTAGCACGATCTACTATCGCCTCGTTAAAAACCTTGCCGGAAAACCCATTTGGGACAAAACCGGTTCAAGGGAAAAAGAGTGCAACGCGAACTTTCAGGCCTAATAACTGCATCATTTTTTGCCAGTTTTCGGCAAGTGTTAGTTCAATTCGTAATATATGTAAAGAAAATAATGAATGGGGTCGTACCTTAGCAGTAGTACCATTTTAAGTGAGTCACATTCCAGTTGTTCGATAGTCGCTCACTGTTCCCTGCTTCGAGTTTGTATGATCCTTTGCCGGTGATCTCGATAATTCGATATGGACCTTCCCAATTCGGGCCCAACTTACCTTTGTTCGGGTTCCGGGTGTTTAGTGACATTTTTGTTAACACCAAATCCCCGATATAGAAGTGTTGGAGGTTGGCTCTCCGGTTGTAATACCTTTCGATCCATTGTTTTTGGGCGGCTAGCTGGACAAGAGAGGCCTTGCGCCTCTCGTCCAACAGTTCCAGGCTCGTGTTCATGGCCTCATTGTTTGACTCTTCAGTCTCGTATCAGAACCTAAGACTTGGTTCTCCTACTTCGACCAGTATTAGCGCTTCGGCACCATAGACCAACGAGAACGGGGTGGCCCCGGTACTAGATTTTGAGGTCGTTCGATATGCCCACAGGACTTCAGGCAAAATTTCCTTCCATTTTTCTTTGGCGTCAGCCAACCTCTTCTTAAGATTTTAGAGTATGGTTTTGTTCGTAAACTCTGCCTGCCCGTTCCCACTAGGGTGGTAGGGTGTCGATAGGATCCTTTTGATCCTATGGTCCTCGAAAAATTTACTCACTTTACTACCGATGAACTGCTTCCCATTGTTGCACACGATCTCGCTCGGCATTCCGAACCGGCATATTATGTGGTCCCAAATGAAGTCAATAACTTCTTTCTCCCTGAATTTCTCAAATGCATAGTCAGTCATAAATAATATAAATTGAGCCTTACCGGGTGCCCATGGCAGGGGGCCAATGATATCCATTCCCCATTTCATGAATGGCCAGGGTGACAAGATCGAATGTAGCAGCTCCCCGGGATGATGAATCATCGGTGCATGTCTGTGACATCCGTCGCATTTTTATACGAACCCATTTGCATCTTTTTCCATGTTGATCCAGTAGTATCCGACTTTGATTATCTTACGAACCAACGATTCAGCACCCGAATGATTCCCCCAGGTACCTTCGTGAACTTACCTCAAAACATACTCGGTATCTCCCGGTCCCGAGTGGGCCATCGAACGTTCTCCTGAATAGGGTGTTGTCTTAGGACAAGCTAAACCAGGCCACCTTCGTGCACAGAACTCTCAATTCTTTAGGATCCGAGGACAGTTTTCTGGTCTTCAAGTAATATATATACTTGTTTCTCCAGTCCTAGGTTAATCTTGTCTAGTTTATCTCGGCGTGGCCTTCTTCCACTACCGATTTCATGAGTTGTACGACCATTCCCGAGTTGAATTCATTGTCATCAACCGACGATCCTAGGTTGGCAAGAGCATCGGCTTCGCTGTTTTGATATCGAGGTATATGTTGCAAAGTCCATTCCTTTAACCGATGTAACGTCACTTGTAGTTTATCCTGGTACCTTCGCATTCATTCCTCTTTGACTTCGATCGTTCCATTGACTTGGTTCACCACAAGGAGGGAATCGTACTTCGCTTCAATCACCTCAGCCCCCAGGCTTTTAGCCAGTTCAAGACCTGCAATCATGGCCTCATACTCGGCCTTGTTGTTAGTCAATTTTACAGTTCTAATAGATTGCCTAACTACATTACCCGTCGGTGGCTTCAACATGATGCTAAGTCCGGACGCCTTTGCATTCGAGGAACCGTCGGTAAAGAGGCTACAGATTCCGGAGGAGGTCCCCGAGTTCAACAGCACTCCTTATCGACCTCGGGTATTACGGCTGGCGTGAAGTCGGCCACAAAGTCTGCCAAAATTTGAGATTTGATGGCGGTTCAGGGTCAATATTCGATATCGTACCTGTTGATTTCCACGGCCCATTTGGCCAATCGTCCCGAGAGTTCGGGCTTATGCATTATGTTGCTCAATGGGTAAGTAGTCATGACACATATAGTATGGCATTGAAAATACGGTTTTAACTTCCTATAGGCGCTTAGCAAAGCGAGCGCCAACTTTTTCAGGTGAGGAATACCTAGTTTCGGCCTCACCTAGAGTCCTGCTAATATAGTAGATAGGAAATTGCATACCTTCTTCTTCCCAGGTACCATCTGCCTTCGGAGTATGAAGCAAAGGTGGGCTCGTAAGGTACCACTTGAGTTCTTCCAAGGCTTGTTGACACTCCGGGGTCTATGAGAAATTATTCTTCTTCTTTAATAACGAGAAGAACCGATGGCTCTTATCGGAGGACCTTGAAATGAATCGGCCCAAAGCGGCTATGCACCCGGTTAACCTTTGAACGGCCTTGACATTGTGCACCACGGTAATGTTCTTTATGGCCTTGAGTTTATCGGGGTTGATCTCAATTCGCCGGTTAGACACCATAAATCCGAGAAATTTGCCAGACCCGACTCTGAATGCGCATTTCTCTGGGTTCAGCTTCATATTGTATCTTTTCAATATGTTGAAGGTTTCCTACAAATGTTTCAAATGGTCCTCTACTTGTAGGGACTTAACTAACATATCGTCAATATAAACCTCTATTGATGTTCCTATTTGTTCTTCAAACATCCGATTTACTAGGCGTTGGTAAGTGGCACTGTCATTTTTTAGTCCGAATGGCATTACGTTATAGCAGTAGGTGTCGTACTTAGTGATGAAGGACTTTTTTCCTGGTCACTGGGTCTATTCGAATTTGGTTGTACCCGGAGTGGGCATCGAGAAAAATGAGAATCTTGTGGCCGGTCGTCGCACTGATCATGCGATCGATATTAGGCAGAGGGAAGGAGTCCTTGGGGCATGCCTTATTCAAGTCTTTGTAATCTACACACATTCTTAATTTATTCCCCCTTTTAGGGATTACCACTACGTTTGCTAACCAATCTGGGTACTTAACCTCCCGAAGGGACCATATTTTAAGGAGTTTACGTACCGCATCTTTGATGAATGTATGCTTGACTTCGGACTGAGGCCTCCTTTTCTGTTTGATCGGGTGGAACTTCGGATCCAGGCTCAGCTTGTGAGTAGTTATTTCCAGCGGGATCCCTATCATGTCGAGGTAGGACTAAGCGAAACAATCTGTGTTAGCTATATGGAATTTAATGAGTTTTTTCCTGAGCTCGGGATTTAACCCCGTGCCCAGGCATACCTTACGATTGGGTAGGTGCTCAATCAATTTGAATTTCTCCAATTCTTAAACTGTTGATTTGGTGGCGTCAGAATCGTTGGGGACTACGAAGGTCCTGGGAACTCCATAGTCATCGTCCTCATCCTTCCCCTGCTTCTCCGGTTTAGTCGGGGTTGGTGTCAGTGATTTCTATTTGGTTCCTTCCTTGGCGAGCGAACTCGGATCCTTTGGTGTAGAAAGTGCGGATATCGGGACCACCTCATCGACCGCGAACATCTCCTTTGTGACTGGTTGTTCTCTGTAAATTATTTTAATCCCTCTTTGGGAATTTCAACACTTGGTGCAGTGTTGAGGGCACTGTCCTTAGGTTTTGAATCCACGACCTCCCGATCAGAGTGTTGTATCTTATATCTCCTTCGATCACGTGGAACTTTGCTTCCTGAATGGTTCCAACAATGTTCACCGGTAGTGTTATCTCCCCTTTAGTGGTCTCATATGCCATGTTGAATCCGTTTAGAACTCGGACTGCAGGCATAATTTGGTCTTGTAGACCCAACTGCTCTACGACTCTCGATATGATGATATTGGCCGAGCTACCTGAATCAATTAACACACGCCTAACTCGAGATTTATTTATAAGTACAGATATTGCTAATGCATCATTGTGTGGCTGCACGATGCCTTCAGCATCCTCGTCGTTGAAAGATAAGGTTCCTTCTAGCACGTAATATCGAATCTGTTTTTCTCTAGTGATGGACACTTTGGTGCGCTTTAATATCGGCCCCTGGGGACGTTGACCCCACCGATGATCATGTTAATGACGTGTTGAGGTTCCTCCTGCTCGATCTGCTTATTAGATTCCCTATTCCTGAAATGGTTTTTGGCTCGATCGCTTAGGAACTCTCGTAGATGTCCGATGGGTGAATAACCGAGCTACTTTCTTTCTCAATTGTCTGCAATCTTCTGTTCTGTGGCCGTGAGTGCCATGATATTTACACATTAGGTTGGAGTCTCTTTGGGCTGGATCGTACTATAGAGGTCGAGGCCACTTGGTGTCTTTGATGTGTCCGATGGCAACAACATCGACATTGAAGTTGTACTCCGATAACTTTGGCATTTCCCTAGGCCCGATGGACCTGTCGAAACCTCTTTTGCTCATGAGTCCCCGACTATTTTTACCTCGATCGCTTCTCCTTTCACTTCTCACAGGGTTTCGTCCGGACCCATTACCTCTTTGGTCTCCATTGTATGGTTGATACCGATCCCTATTTTATCTCGTTTCACGATCAATGTCTCTCTTGGATCTGTCGATAGCTCTGATGGGATAAACGGACCCGGAAGGGGCCCCAAACTGATCATCTTCGGCCCTAATTTTTGATTGATACCTGTTATGTAGGTCGGCCCAAGTTACAGCCGGATATTTTATCAAATTTTGCTTTAACTACTGTGAAGCTAGTGAGCTTCGAGTATTGAGTCCTTGGATGAAGGCCTAAATGGCCCAATCGTCCGCGATCAGAGGCAGGTCCATTCGTTCCATTTGAAATCGGGATACGAATTCCCTGAGCATCTCATTATCTCTCAGTTTCACTTTGGAAAGGTTTGACTTCCTGGTCTCGACCTTGATGGCTCCGTCGTGTGCCTTCACGAAGGAGTCTGCAAGCATAGCAAACGAGTCAATAGAATTAGGGGTAAGTTGTGATACCATATCATAGCTCCCTTTGACAAAGTCTCTCCCTAATTATTTCAGCAGGACAGACTCAATCTCATCATCCTCCAAGTCGTTCCCTTTGATGGCGCACGTGTAGGAGATCACAGGCTCATTTGGGTCGGTTGTTCCGTTGTACTTAGGAATCTCGGGCATGTGGAACTTTTTCGGGATTGGCTTCGGAGCTGCGCTTGGAGGAAAAGGTTTTTGAAGAAACTTCTTGGAATCCAGGCCCTTCAATATCGGTGGTGCTCCTGGGATTTGGTCGACCCTGGAATTGTGGGTTTCTACCTTTTTGTCATTGGCTTAGATTTTTTTTTTCCTCCCGATTCTACCTGTTTCGTCAGTTCCTCGAGGATTTTTATGATCTCGGGGTTAGTCCCGGGCTCGGCATCACTCAGTCTCTCCGTGACTGGTTCGTTTCTGCGAGCGATTTCCCGAGGCGGCTTGGGCTCAACCCTGTTGGGGGCGCGACTCTGGTTCTGCAGCTGGGCTATCGCTGCCTAATGAGCCTGTAGCATCTCGAAGATCACTCACAAGTTGATCCCATCTCCTTCACCGTCATGTGTATTTTGGGCTACCAATCGGACTTCCCCGCGGATGCTGTTCTCAGGATCGGTAGGCAAATTCGCATTGATGGCCACATGTGAGTTAGCGTCGATTGGGTCGGGTCCGCGACCGAAACTCTGTTGGGATTGACAGAGGGAACCTCATTACTGGGTACTATATCTTTGTTCTCGCCATGATGACCGGACTTAGCATCCACGTTTAGAGGGGCAGATTGGGAGTTCGACATTTTAAACTTTGACCTGAAATTAAAGACACTTCAAAGAACAAGTGTAAAATAGGGTGTGTTATAGAAATTTGTATCAAATTGTCACTTTTATCCTTAGCCCCACGGTGGGCGCCAAACTGTTTACCCTAAAAAATGAATAACAATTAAATTTATAAGTGGTTTTAAGGATACGCAGATTAATTCGATACAAACGATAAATTGCGTTAGATTAAACAAATAAAAATATAATAAATTCAAACCACGTGAGGAGGATAATTCTAGCCTTGATGAAATATCCACCCTCGATCCGGACTTACAATGGCCAGCACTGATGAACAAGAATAAGAGAGCTTTCAAAAACAGTAAAAACAACAGTATATTGCCTTGGTATGCGTGTGTTATAATGTGTTCAATGAATAATCAGACTCCCCTTTATATAGTAGGGGAGTTTTACCCTAAGTACAATTTTATAAAAGGTAAACAATCTTGTGTTTAACTGATCACTGATTCTCCATCGATACGTGCAGAGATCCGCGCCGTGATGTCCGGCCGGTCACGGATATTACGGCTTTCTATTGGTCGTGCTTGGTTGCCTGACAACGTTCTATGAAGTCCTTTGGGATTTGGACTGATCCCGGATCATGGCCCCGATATTCTCGAGGGTGGGCGTCATGCCCCCGGACTCTGACTCGATAAGACCCTTGCCTCGATTCCGGTCCATTGTCATCACGTCTCTAGCTCGGTTTAGCGTATCGGAAGTTGGGGTGTACCATGAGTCATCGCATAATAAACATCTACCCTAATATTATAGGATAATAAAGTAATTAAAAAATCAGTTGAGTAAAGAAATCATAACCCGATTTTGTTGTCACTTTTTACCATCATTTGTTTGAATCATTCTGCTTGGAACAAAATCACGAAACATATGATTTCTTCTCCACTTGCTTTCCAAGAGACACCTAATATTAGCGGTAAATTAGATCAAAACAAATTAACTGGACAAAAGTTTGTTAGTCGAAATTTAATTAGCTTTATCCACTAGTACTTGTGCCAATCTTCAATTTCCTTAGGTCTGTGGTTTCCGTACTTCGTCCCTTTAGAGCACTATATAAATGTCTAATAATAATTAAGTCCTTAGGAAAAGTCAAAATATTCCTTGATGATTTATGAGTGATGCGTCAAAATCGTGGAAACTCTCGAATATTTCAATTGTGATGTGATGGCGGTTCATCATTCTTGACGAGTACCATAGTCCAAACATCTGAGAGTTCCACTTCCACCCATAGATCTAAGGAATTTGAAAGTTCTGATTGGCCTAATAATGTATAGAGTTACACTGTCCAGTCACGACACCAATTACTTCTTCTTCTTCTCTTCGTCTGCCAGCCATCGTAAGTTTAAGTGCTAGAGATTGAAAACGACTTTTCGGATCAGTTTCGATTTAGTCGTTTTTCTCCATAGTCCATGTCACACCAGTAATCGTACTGTTTACTTCATCTTTCTTTCATCTTATCAGCCGTCTCAACAGAAAAGAGATGAACACAGAAAATAAAGTTAAGTTCCTTAAAGATTGTTAGTAATATGTGTTCGAAAATAGAAAAAAAATTTAGAATTTAGAACAGAAAATGCGAAAGTAATTTCGAGCCACAAGTTTCTTTTGTATCTTTACTGTTATCCAAGGTATACGGATTAATTTCTCCCATGATAAAACATAATAACTATTTTGTGATAGCGGCACTTTAAATCACAGAACATCAGCGAACTCAACAAACACAACTAATCACACTTGACATTTATTTTGATTTGGAAAAATAATGCAACAATGTAGAAAAGAGAGGAGAACATTTTCAGATTTTCCATATCTAAAAAATAAGGCCAAGCCTCTAAATTTATAGACAATGAAAGAGTGAAATCAAGAGGTGCAATAATCTAAGATGTGCTTCTTTCAATTCCCATTCATACCCTTTAAAAATAAATCCAACAATATCGAGCCTTATCCCATTTCTATGAGCGAATAAATCCAAACTTATTTATCATTAGAAAGACACACACATATGACTTGGCACCTCTCTTTGGCCAATGATCTTATTTATCTTTTTTCTCCTTTATTTGTCTTTTCCCTTTCATTCTTTTCATTTAGATTGTTTAGTAATTGGAAATTGATCATTCTCTATCCTATTTATAACATCTCATTATATTTATTTCAGTTACAAAAGAAAAAAAATTAACAGCCAAAATTTTCAGTTTAATTGAGTTTCTCTCTCATTTTCGTACATTGTTGTACCATTATTAAATTAAGCAAATATTGCGTTTTAATTGCACGTTCCAGTTTTATATGTACGGGTGTAACTCTTCTTTTCATTTTCTCAAACAATAAATGAGTGGGGAAAAAAAAGCACTACAAATATATAAAGGTAACGGTAATGCTGAAGAATATCTGAACATTCTTCATCTTCCCACACCATCTTTCACCCCATTTCTAATTAACCTTCGATCAGAAAGCCGAAAAGTCATCATGAAATGATTCTTTATGCGATGAAGCAACGTAGAAACATAGAAATATAGCAATAAAAGTATGGTCTTCTTCAACAGCCAACACAATAAGAATATCGAGTTCCTCCACAAACAATCTTTCCCATTCATTCTCTCACCAAATTCTTTTCAACTGGTAATTATGCACTAAATTGCATTGCGTCATTCTTAAATTCTTATTTTTTTTGCAGTATTTTTTTGGTTCTTAGCTGGTGTTTCTTTACTCAGTTTATTCTTGCCGTTTAAATTTTAACCTCGAACAAAATACTATGTTTGAGTCTCAACCCTCAAAGTATTGGTCTTGCTGTCTTAGTAGCTTCTTATCGATTACGTTTATTATGATTATTAATTCAGTTAATGTCACGATCCAAAATTTAACTAGTCGTGATGACACCTAATCTAACCCGCTAGATAGGCCAATAAACAACTATCCAATTCCAATGAAATTTAAGTGAAAAAAAATATCTGAATCTTATACATTCTCCAAGGACTGATAGTACAAATCATGAGTTTCTAAGACTTAAAGTTTACAAAGCTGGTATGAAATAATACATTATCTGTTCGAAATGTACATAAACAGATTTTTAATAATTTAAGGTTACCATGAACAAGAGGCAGCTATAACCGGAACGCAGGTACATCTTCAAATCCAGCTCCCATCGAACACAACAACATCAACAACCAACATTTGCACAGTGTAGTATGAGTTCAACCGACCACATGTACTCAATAAGTAACGAACCTAATCTTATGTTGAAAGTAGTGACGAGCTGGAACAAAGGTCGGGGTACGGAACCAATAGCCAATAACAATTCATAACAACATAATGAAAGTAATAAAAGTAATAACTCAGAGATAAAATGCTCAGCTCGTTCACAATTCCAGAAAATAGGCATGCTTTTCAAGTATATCAGTAAAAATTAAATCTTTTACCGAAAACGTCAAAAATATGAGTAAGTTTGAAAACTGTGATTTTTTCCAAAGGCTTTCAACATGTAAATGTTTCATTTTCAAAGGCATGAGGAAAATACATCTTGTAATGACCCAACCAATCATTTTGACTTTTAGAACCTCGTTTCCTAAAATAAAACTTTTCGTATGTGCTTTTAATGATTTACAACTTGCGAAAATGGTTGGTTCGGGACTTGGAAGTGTTCGGATTGAAATAGGAACACTTGGTTTCTTAAATTGGTCTTAGAATGCTACGTTTGACTTCGGTCAATATTTTGAGAAAACAACCTCGAAATCGAGATTTGACTGTTCCAATAGCTCCGTATGGTAATTTTGGACTTAGGAGCGTGTTCGAAATTTTATTTGGAAGTCCGTAGTTAAATTAGGCTGGAAATGGCTAAAACAAGAATTTAAGTTTGGAAGTTTGACCGGGGAGTTGACTTTTTGATATCGGGGTCGGAATCCAGTTCTGAAAATTTTTATAGCTCTGTTATGTCATTTATGACTTGTGTGAAAAATTTGAGGTCAATCGGACTTGATTTGATAGGTTCCGGCATCGTTTGTAGAAATTGAAAGTTTCAAAGTTCATTAAGCTTGAATCGGGGTGTGATTCGTGATTTTAGTATCGTTTTATGTGATTTGAGGTTTCAAATAAGTTCGTATGATATTTTGGGATTTGTTGGTATAATTGGTTGAGGTCCCGAGAGGCTCGGGTGAGTTTCGGACAGCTAACGGATCATTTTTGGCTTTTGGGAGATTGCTGTTAGCTGCTGAAATTTTTTTCAGATTTCCTTATACGCGATCGCGTAACTCTGTCTGCGATCACGTAGGGTAATTTGGGCAAAGGTAAATTTGTTCTACGCGATCGTATGAATGGGGTTGCGATCGCGTAGGCTTAATTGGGCAACAGAAATATTTGTTCTATGCGATCGCGTGGGCAAGTCCGCGATCGCGTAGGTTGGGCCAGTCTATGCATCACGATCGCGTGACGTCATTTGCGATCGCATAGGGGAAACTGGGTAGGAGCTGGGCTACGCGCTTAATGCTTCGCGATCGCGTAGGTTTGCTGAGTCAATGCTTCGTGATCGCGTGGGACTTTCCGCGATCGCGTAGAGTTAATTTTGGTAGTGTAAAAATTGTACTTCGCGATCACGTGAGGAAGTTCGCGATCGCATAGAAGAAATCAATGGGCAAAGAGTTATTCGTCCCATTTTCTATTTTTAACGATTTGGAGCTCGGAATTTAGGCGAGTTTTGGGAGATTTTTAGAGAAAACAACGGGGTAAGTGTTCTTAACTCAATATTGGTTAAATTACCCGAATCCATCACTGTTTTTATCATTTAATTGGTGAATTAAGTTGAAAAAGTTTGAAAGCCCTCTTGGATAGATTTGAGGGCCGAATTGTTATCGAAATTTAGTAATTTTGGTATGGGTAGACTCGTGGTTGAGTGGGCGTTCATATTTCGTAACTTTCGCCGGATTCCGAGATGACTGTATTTTGAGTTAATTTCGTATTTTTATTGAAAAATATAGTATTTTCTTATGGAATTGATTCTTATAATTTTTAGTGATTGTATCGAATTATTTTGGCTAGATTCGAGCCAGACAGAATTGGATAATCGTGAAAAAGGTCTTCTAATAGATTAAAGTAGAGCAAATTGAGGTAAGTCTCTTGTTTAATCCTGTGAGGGGAAAATTACCTCATAGGTGATTAAATTAATAATTGTTGTTAATTATGAGAGCTACGTACGTACGAGGTGACGAGAGTCCGTGCGTAACTACTATTAATGCTAAAGTTCGGGTAGTTTAGGACTCAAAAGCATGAATTACTTGTGTAAATTGTATTATTTACTTAATTAAATTATTTGATATATATATTGTGAATTGTTAGGGAAGATATTAAAAGATGAAAATCTCATATGCTTAATTTTCTGTTTAAATTAATTATTGTTAAAAGAAATGGCTTATTCTCCCAAACTTATCTTATAATAAATATACTCTTCTTCCGGAGGTACATAAGAAAATGTCCTCCTTTCTTGTGGAACGGGACGAACGCCTCAGCAGGATAGATGCATCTATGGATCGCGCCGCACGTCCTTCGGCAGTGTACACGACACTCTGGATCGGGCCGTACGATCTCGGCAAAAATCGTGCCTAATAATAATAATTACACGATACTTTGATAGTTCATTGCAGCTTGTGAAGCTAATTGATAAATTGGAAATCTTTAAAATTTAAAGAATTGATTATCTCTGTTGTTAAGGAATTATTGTTATTCCTGTAAATGAGACTAATTGATAAATTGAAAATTTATTGGAATTGAAGAAATTTAATTAAAATATCGAGAATTGTTGCATTTGAAGAAATTTAATTATTTCTGCTGGTTAAAGAAAATTATTGTAAATTTTATAAATCATGTTGATCTAGATATTGCTATTTTTATTTTATTTATTATTATTGACTTTTAGTGAGTGTCAAAGTCGGCCATATCGTCTCTACCAGTTCGAGATTAGGCTTGATACTTACTAGGTACACATTGTTTACGTACTCATGCTACACTTGCTGCACTTTTTGTGTAAGATATGAGATAGATACTAGTGGAGGACCTATCATCGCACATCCACATTATCCAGAGGTGTATTGGTGAGCTGCCTTTCTAAGCCGTTTTATAGCTACATGTCACGACCCAAAATCCAAAAAGGTCGTGATGGCGCCGGACACCGCTGTCAGACAAGCCAACAATAAATACTAAATAAATTCTCATTTTAATATTTTTGAAGTCATAGTTGTTCCCCTCAATTAAATAGCAGAAGATGAAGTTTACAAAATACGTAATAATATCTTTAAAAATTTCCAATACAGTGCAACCCATAATCATCCCAAAACCCGGTGTCACAAGTGCATGAGCATTTACTAGGGAATTAAAAATAAAATACAGCATCTGTCCAGAATATAAATTAGACAGGAAAATATAATATTTCTGAAGGAGACTCTGTTGGCTGCGGATCGTAATACAGAATGCAGCTCACCTATATCTCCACAATTATTAACCACACCTCTGCGCCCACAAGGCCGCTAGACAAATATGTACCTGCACAATAAAATGTGCAGCAAGTGTAACATGAGTATGAAAACAACGTGTACCCAGTAAGTATCAAGCCTAATCTCGAAGAGGTAGAGACGAGATGGCCGACTTTGACACACACTATGGGTCAATAATATTAAATAATCATGAAAATAGAAATATTTATATAAACGTGATTCACAGAGTTAACAATAATTTTATTGAACCAACAGAAGTAATTAAATTCCTTCAATTCCAATAAATTTTCAGTTTATCAATTAGCCTCATTTACAGGAATAACAATAATTCCTTAACAAGCAGAGATAATTAAATTCTTTAAATTCCAATAATTTCCATATTTCAATTAGCTTCACATGTTGAAATAAACTATCAAAGTATCGTGTAATTATTATTATTAAGCACAATTTCTGCCGAGGTCGTTCGGCCCGATCCAGAGTGTCGTGTACACTACTGAGGGACGTGCGGCACGATCCATAGATGCATCTATCGTGCCGAGGCGTTCGTCCCGCTCCACAAGAAAGGATGACATTTTTGTTATGTACCTCCAGGAATGAGAGTATGTTTATTATAAGATAAATTTCAGAGGATGAATAATTTCTTTTAATAATTAATTAATTTAAACAGAAATAAGCATATGAGATTTTTATCTTTTACTATCTCTCACTAACAATTTACGATATATATCAAATAATTTAATTAAATAACGGATACAATTAAAACAAGTAATGCGTTGAGTCCTAAACTACCCGAACTTTAGCATTAATAGTTGCTACGCACGAACTCTCATCACCTCGTACGTACGTAGCCCTACAATTAGCAATAATTATTAATTTAATTACTTATGGGATAATTTTTCCCTCACAAGATTAGACAAGAGGCTTACCTTGTCTCAAAGTCCACATTCCGATTACCGCATCGCGTAAAATTCTCGATTCGACGCCGAAAAAACCGAAGCTATCCAAATATTATACAAAATAATTAATATAAGTTCAATAATTCAAAATTCATCTATTAAATAAATTACCCTATCCAAAATGGTAAAATTCTTAAAATTCACCCCGGGCCCACGTACCCGGATTTCGGATATTTTCGGAGGGAATCGTTACCCATAATCTCAAGAACTCAAATATACCATTTCCATCCAATCTCATAGTAATTTTCGTGGTTAAAATCCAAGAATACCAATTTCTAGGTTTTTCTTCAAAACCCCAAATTTCTAATAATTTCCATGAATTTTCACGCCTAAATTCGTATATAAACCAAGTATTTAACTTGCAATAGGTAGGAATCACTTACCTTGACATAAATGATAAAAATGGAGCTTAAAAATCGCCCCTAGGTCGACTCCCATGGAGGAAATGAGATAAAATGAGCCAAACCCATTTCTTTAAACTTATACACTGCCTAGGCGAACCTTCATCGCGTTCGCGAGCCTCCCATCGTGTTCGCGATGAACAAAATTCTCAAAAGCCATTTTCAAACTCTTCTCAGACAGTCTCTAGTATAATGGTCAAAACTTTTTGTAAAAAAACTCCAAATCACTAATGGTTTGACTTTCTGGATACTAGACATCAAGGGCTATAACTTTCATATGTTGATCATCTCTCAATTCCTTATAGATTTTGAGATATAAACTGTCAAAGTCAGCCCTATGAAATACAAATTTCTTCATCTTCCCGGACAGCCTGTAGTGTACCAGCCATAACCTTTCACACAAATCCAAATGCTAAATGGTTTACCTTTCTGACAACTAGACACAAAGGGCTACAATTTTTATTTTTGGATCATCTCCAAATTCCTTATAGATTGTGAGCTATGAGCCTCCGAAGTCAAACCTGCGGAACCGAGATTTTCTTCTTCGCGAATGCGAGAATCTCTTCGCGAACGCGAGAGGATCCTCGCGAATGCGAAGAACAACACCAGACACCAGCATCAGCTTTTGTAAAACAGCCCGAAATGATCCGAAACCATCCCGAAACACACCCGAGGCTCCCGAGACCTCGTCCAATCATACCAACCAGTCCCAAAACATAACACAAACTTGCTCAAGGCCTCAAATCACATCATACAACATCGAAATCATGAATCGCACCCCAATTCAAGCTTAATGAATTTTAGAACTTCAAACTTCTACATTCGATGACGGAACCTAGCTAACCACGTCCGATTGACCTCAAATTTTGCACACAAGTCACATTCGACATTACGGACCTACTCCAACTTTCAGAATTGGAATCCGACCCCGATATCAAAAAGTTCACTTCCGGTCAAACTTCTCAAAAACTTTCAAATTTCTAGCTTTAGCCAAATGACTCCAAAATGACCTACGGACCTCCGAATCCACTTCCGGATGCGCTCCCAATTCCAGAATCACCATACGGATCTATTCCCATACTCGGAATCCCAAACGGACATCGATAACCTTGAAATGCACTTCAACCCAAATTTATGGAATTCTTCCAAAATGCTAACTTCCACAATAGGTGCCAAAACACTCACGGGTTATCCAAAACCCGATACGGACATACGCCCAAATCCGAAATCATCATACGAACCTGTTAGAACCTTCAAATCCCGATTCCGATATCATTTACTCAAAAATCCAACTTTAGTCTATTCTTCCAACTTAAAGCTTATGAAATGAGAATTTTCTTTCCAAATCAACTCTGAACTTCCGAAATTTCAATTCCGACCACGCGTGCAAGTCATATTACATGAAGTGAAACTACTCGTGGCCTCAAACTGCTGAACGACGTGCTAGGGCTCAAAACGATCGGTCGGGTCGTTACATTCTCTCCCACTTAAATATACGTTCATCCTCGAACGTGCTAAGGACTACTTTGGGGTTGTTCGAAATTACTATTTAATACCTCGTGCACTTACCCGTGCTGCCACAACTCAGTTGAGCACACTAGCTCGAGCCAGTCTAAAGATTCTCCCTTTTTACTTAGCCAAATAAGCCTTAGAGTCCATTTCCATCATCCGGAATTCTCTGCTAGGCATGTTGCCATCATACGAACACCGTATCAATCACTACACGATGCACTGATACATGATTGCATACCTTTGCTGAATTCAGACTATGCACTGCATAACTCACATGACCATAATAACATCCTCTGATAACAATAGCTAAAATTCCACGAATCTGATGCTCACAATGCACCTCATGACATATATAAGTCTTGTTCCAACTCTTGAAATACCGCCACGACAGAAGAGATGTGTAGAAATTCATAACCACCTGCTGAGTCAATCAAATTATGGGGTCGCCCCTCCTAACAAGGACTATTACCTCCTTCTAAACTGAATAGCGATATTTGTTCTTTATTATACCTTATATAAATCTGATTGTACTTATTTCTGGTCCAATAGTCTCGTCTCACCCAATATAAGTTATTCGAGCAATAAGCCACTGCAGACACTGCCAAAAGTCTCATATGGTTCCACAATGAGCCAATAAGCTACAAACCCAAACGTGATACCTAAGGAAAAATGGACTCTGGAAAGGATTACTCAACCCACGTAACTAATTAGACAACCGAAAAGGTGTCATGAACCTTTCTCAGAAAATGGGACACAAAACACACAAAATAGAATATAGGGGACTGTACTCAACATCACACTGTTGCGGCGTGCAACCCGATCCACACATGATACCGTTGCGGCGTGTAACCCGATCCAAACAACATACCCGTGGCGGCGTGCCACCCAATCCGCACAAAAAGAATCTATAAGAAAATACTTACCTAGCTAGAATGCTCATTACTACAAAATATCTGAATATCGGACACAAGCACGCTTAGTGCATAATATCATCCTTGGAAGGACCGACAGAGCCATACGCTACAAAATTCAAGCTCGACTAAGGTGCGATATATGATTTTAATCTCGAGAGCCATCCGGCTCACATAACACCATCGCTACGCGGAACCTCAACACAAAAGAAATTTATCAATCTGTTTCATAACTCACACGGCACAATATAGTATGACATGAAATAACCGACGATGAAACGACATCCAACGTCCGAATACTCCTCTATAGGGAGCGCTTATGCTGAAATGGAGACATCCGGCATGATATAGAACCCATATTCACATTCAAATCCATCCACAGACCTCAAGCCGATTCTAATCGCATCGTACTAGGCTAATAACCTTTCAAGGATCCATAATAACCTTTTTTCCCATAACACACAAGAACAGTCATCATAACCGGAACAAACTTCCACAGTCCACAACCAAATGAACGGAGCACCCTCCAGTCATAAATTCTCGAATCAACGATATTACCACAATCTTCATACTTGGTTTCAATATTCACTCAATCAAGTGATTACATGTCACTCTTAGACAATTGTTCTGTGAGACATGCTCCCACGACCTTCCGCACCAGGTAACAAGTTTGCACATACATGCTACCGGTTACACTAATGTTGTAAAGCATATCAAGAATCCACAAATCAATACACAAGGTCTTTTACACCTGACATCGATCTTAGGTGATGCCGAAAACAATACCATCTTGCTTTAAACATCTAAATCCCTTTTCCTGCTAATCCAAGCTCATGACATCATTGTCAACACCGAACCGAAATCTTGAATCCTCAACTTTCGAATCCAATGCTACTTAATGCACTTAATTACGCCAATGCGCAGGAGTACAAGAATTCCATCATAACTCCCGAACCACTAATAGGGTAAATACTTCATCATATAGAAACCTTCTATTTAACTTATTTTAGGACCATTGCAATACGCGACTGGATCCTCATATCCGCAGAAAAATACCGGCCTCAAGTAGTGGTCTAAACCACCATAACTCTTCTGGGATTCCTCTACACATAACATGCCCTAATACTTGAATTCCACAAAATAAAATCAATTACGGCAGCCGTCAAGCCTCGCACGTACCGCCACAAATCACATGCATAATTCAATGCGCTGAAGGAACCGATCATTGTCACCATCATGCCAATTCAACCATTATTAGCCGACCCGTATTTTCTCAATTTATTCTCAACTTGCCTTAGAAATAATAATAGCTCCATTCATTACATCACGAACTCAAATCCGCACTCATCCCGAGTGACCTTATTTCATGAGATCTCGTTGTTTTAAAATCCATAAATCATCTCATACCCCTCCTTGTGCGCACTTTTACATCTTCAACTGGTACACCCATTCTGATACTTATTTTATGAATCCGAAGTTATTTTCTTTCGTTTCTCTAATGCTACACCACAACCTGAAGATAACGCAGAGTACTCCAAGCCCCGCTTCATAATCTACTGCAAAAACTCGATACTCAACCATACTACGGACTCGAGATCCTTAGATATCGTACTTTAAATTTTTGAACCCACTAAGACCGTTATTGAGAGTCACTTGCTCTGACTTGTTCCCAACATGATCAACTCCAAGGCCCTGCTAGCACCTCGACATTTTCTCAAGAAAACACCCGACTGTCTCACTTTCCCTATGCATTACATCTACATGAAGCATAAACTCTGAGTCTTCCAAAAACCTGAATATGAATCGATAAGGCCAAATATGGCACACATTCCCCAAATCCTTTGCTCAATTTCCACTGATGTTTTCTTTCCTTAGTTGCAATGACCCGCCAATACACCGATAACCAGGAACCCCACAAATAGACAACCATGCAATCCAATTGTAGATGGTGCGGATTTCTCACTTAACTTGAAGCTACAATTACATAACTATGGAACCCACCGAGATTCTTTCTTCATCGTCGACATGATCTTGCACATGCAACTTGCCAAATTTCTCGAAATCCTTCTATTAACCTTTAATAAACACTCTGAACCACTAGCCACATTTATATATTAAATCTCTTACCGGGTAGCCAGTATAATTCTTCGTAGAAGCTTCGTCAATACCACACAACCACTAACCTGCTCATAGGAGATAACCCACCTGCGAAAATTACATGCCGACATATTCCAACGCCGCTGCACTAGGTGCAAATACTACAAAATCAGTAGATCATCCTGAGTCCGAGCTCATTCACCAGCTGCTCTAGTCCGTTCACTCCTCATAAATGTCAACTAAAGGTGCGAAAATACATTCCAATCCAAATTCATGTTGTATCATTCTTCATATCAAGCAACTCCCTCCTGTTGTATCCAATCTTCCTCAATATAGCAGCTAATATTACAACTTAAGTCTGTAGACCTAGTCACTGTCCATCCTAAATCCCAAATCACTTCAAACTTTCCTCAAGTCGTGTAGTTATCCTACCACGTAACTCATATGCTACTTTGCCACTCTTTTTTAAGCAACTACTCGACTTCTATTTCTCACACTTGGCCTCCTAGGAACTTAACCACCACAAGACACCTTCCACATGTCCTTCCTCATCCTTCGCTGCCTAGTTGTTGCCTTAACTAAAACTCCGTCTCTGTAGCACTTGAACCAACAGCTCGTTACCAGCTTTAAACCTTTCTGACGATCATCCTTCTCGAGAGATCAATACTAGGAATGCTGCTTCGATCCTGAATCACTGCACACCGTGATATCTAATGACTGCTTTCCCTATACCAATTCCTAACAACCCGTCGTGAAGGCTAGTTGAAGAAAACTATAACACCGACAAACCTTAACATATTTAACAAGGCGATGACACCACATCAAAATTAAGAACTCTACCACGCTCGAAAATATCAGGCTTCGTTACTCTATCAACCCCAAACCTGAACATTAATAGCCCGATTGCCTTTTTCTCTGCTGGAAATAAAACATGGAACCTCTGAATCATGTACTGAGAAAAACCTTCTTTCAAGTCGTTTACTGCCCTGACACATAGACGGGCATTTTACCATTTCATAAACATTGTGCGATAACAACGCACGAATCGTCATAACAATCAATGCCAAATCTCAAAACCTTAGGTATTACTGATACTTAATTTGAAATGACAGAGCGGCCTTTCGCAAGGCGACGACAATAGCCCAATTAATTATACAGGTAGAAGCATCTTGTACTACATCTGTAGTACCATTAAAAATTTCCTCGATCCCCAATTTATAACAAGCGCTTCACGTCGTATAAGATTGAGTAGGAAGGAAATAAAGGCATAAGACTCAAAGGAATCAAATCGCACGATGAGGAATCAAAAAAGGAAGTATTCCTAAAAGCCCTATAGCCTCTCGAAGATATGTACAGACGTCTCCATACCGATCAGCAAGACTCTACTAGACTTGCTCATGACTCGTGAGACCTAAGTGAACCTAGTGCTCTGATACCATGTGGTCACGACCCAAAATCCAAAAAGGCCGTGATGGCGCCGGACACTGCTGTCAGACAAGCCAACAATAAATACTAAATAAATTCTTATTTTAATATTTTTGAAGTCATACTTGTTCCCCTCAATTAAATAGCAAAAGATGAAGTTTACAAAATACGTAATAATATCTTGAAAATTTTCCAATACAGTGCAACCCATAATCATCCCAAAACCCGGTGTCACAAGTGCATGAGCATTTACTAGGGAATTAAAAATAAAATACAACATCTGTCCAGAATACAAATTAGACAGGAAAATATAATATCTCTGAAGGAGACTCTGTTGGCTGCGGATTGTAATACAGAATGCAGCTTACCTATGTCCCAACAATTATTAACCACACCTCTGCGCCCACAAGGCTGCTAGACAAATATGTACCTGCACAATAAAATGTGCAGCAAGTGCAACATGAGTACGAAAATAACGTGTACCCAGTAAGTATCAAGCCTAATCTCGAAGAGGCAGAGATGAGATGGCCGACTTTGACACTCACTATGGGTCAATAATATTAAATAATCATGAAATAGAATTATTTATATCAACATGATTCATAGAGTTAACAATAATTTTATTGAACCAACAGAGTAGTTAAATTCCTTCAATTCCAATAAATTTCCAGTTTATCAATTAACCTCATTTACAGGAATAACAATAATTTCTTAACAAGCAGAGATAATTAAATTCTTTAAATTCCAATAATTTCCAAATTTTAATTAGCTTCACAAGCTGAAATAAACTATCAAAGTATCGTGTAATTATTATTATTAAGCACGATTTCTGTCGAGGTCATTCGGCCCGATCCAGAGTGTCGTGTACACTGCCGAGGAACGTGCGGCACGGTCCATAGATGCATCTATCCTGCCGAGGTGTTCGGCCTGCTCCACAAGAAAGGAGGACATTTTTCTTATGGACCTCCGGGAATGAGAGTACGTTTATTATAAGATAAATTCCAGAGGATGAATAATTTCTTTTAAAAATTAACTAATTTAAACAGAAATAAGCATATGAGATTTCCATCTTTTACTATCTCTCACTAACAATTTACGATATATATCAAATAACTTAATTAAATAACGGATAGAATTTACACAAGTAATTCATGCTTTGAGTCCTAAACTACCCGGACTTTAGCATTAATAGTTGCTACGCATGCACTCTCATCACCTCGTACGTACGTAGCCCCACAATTAGCAATAATTATTAATTTAATTACTTATGGGGTAATTTTCCCCTCACAAGATTAGACAAGAGGCTTACCTTGTCTCAAAATTCACTTTCCGATTACCGCGTCGTGTAAAATTCTCGATTCGACGCTGAAAAATCCGAAGCTATCCAAATATTATAAAAAATAATTAATATAAGTTCAATAATTCAAAATTCATCTATAATCTCAAATTCCTAAAATTCACCCCGTGCCCACGTACCCGGATTTCGGAAATTTTCGGAGGGAATCGTTACCCATAATCTCAAGAACTCAAATATACCATTTCCATCCAATCTCATAGTAATTTTCGTGGTTAAAATCCAAGAATACCAATTTCTAGGTTTTTCTTCAAAACCCCAAATTTTTACTAATTTCCATGAATTTTCACGCCTAAATTCGTATATGAACTAAGTATTTAACTTGCAATAGGTAGGAATCACTTACCTTGACATAAATGATGAAAATGGAGCTCCAAAATCACTCCTAGGTTGGCTCCCATAGATGAAATGAGCCAAAGCCATTTTTTAAACTTATACACTGCCCAGGCAAACCTTCATTGCGTTCGCGAGCCTCCCATCGCGTTCGCGATGAACAAAATTCTCAGAAGCCATTTTCAAACTTTTCTCAGACAGCCTCTAGTATAATGGTCATAACATTTTATACAAAACTCCAAATAACGAATGGTTTGACTTTCTGGAAACTAGACATCAAGCGCTATAACTTTCATATGTTGATCATCTCTAATTCCTTATATATTTTGAGATATAAGCTATCAAAGTCAGCCCTGTGAAATACAAATTTCTTTATCTTCCCGGACAGCCTGTAGTTTGCCAGCCACAACTTTTTGTACACAAATCCAAATGCTAAATGGTTTACCTTTCTGAAAACGAGACACAAAGGGCTACAATTTTTATTTTTAGATCATCTCCGAATTCCTTATAGATTGTGAGATATGAGCCTCCGAAGTCAGACCTGTGGAACAGAGATTTTCTTCTTCGCGAATGCGAGAATCTCTTCGCGAACGCGAAGAACAAAATCCCAGAAGCCAAATCCTTCTTCGCGAACGCGAGAGGATCCTCACGAACGTGAAGAACAACACCAGACACCAGCATCAGCTATTGCAAAACAGCCTGAAATGATCCGAAACCACCCCGAAACATACCCGAGGCCCCCGGGACCCCGTCCAATCATACCAACCAGTCCCATAACATAACACAAACTTGCTCGAGGCCTCAAATCACATCAAACAACATCGAAATCATGAATCGCACCCCAATTCAAGCTTAATAAATTTTAGAACTTCAAATTTCTACATTCGATGATGGAACCTATCGAATCACATCCGATTGACCTCAAATTTTGCACACAAGTCACATTCGACATTACGGACCTACTCTAACTTCCGGAATCGGAATCCGACCCCGATGTCAAAAAGTCCACTTCCGATCAAACTTCTCAAAAAACTTTCAAATTTCTAGCTTTAGCCAAATGACTCCAAAATGACCTACGGACCTCCGAATCCACTTCCGGATGCGCTCCCAATTCCAAAATCACCATACGGAGCTATTCCCATACTCGGAATCCCAAACAGACATCGATAACCTTGAAATGCACTTCAACCCAAATTTATGGAATTCTTCCAAAATGCTAACTTCCACAATAGGTGCCGAAACACTCACGGGTTATCCAAAACCCGATACGGACATACGCCCAAGTCCGAAATCATCATACGAACTTGTTAGAACCTTCAAGTCCCGATTCCAATATCGTTTACTCAAAAATCCAACTTTAGTCAATTCTTCCAACTTAAAGCTTCTAAAATGAGAATTTTCTTTCCAAATCAACTCTGAACTTTCGAAATTTCAATTTCGACCACGCGTGCAAGTCATAATACCTAAAGTGAAGCTACTCGTAGCATCAAACTGCTGAACGACGTGCTAGGGCTCAAAATAATCGGTCGGGTCGTTACACTACCAATGTCTCTTTTTGTATTTACATTCTGTCTATTATATTTCAGACAGTATTTGGAGTTTTGTATAATCTACTAGATGCTCATACACTTGTGACACCAGGTCTTGGCACACACATTGGTAGAATTGGGAGTTGATTATTTATCTTGGATTTAAATTAATCGGCATCTTTTCTATTTTTATAAATATTGCTAGGAAAAAGAACAGAATTACTAGGAAAATATTTAAAGAATGATTGATATACGTTTAATTTATTAGTTAGCTTGCCTAGCTGTAATGTTGGTGCCATCACGACCTATAGGTGAAATTGGGTCGTGATAATATGGTATTAGAGCACTAGGTTCACGTAGGTCTCACAAGTTATGAGCAGACCTAATAGAGTCTTGCAGATCGGTACGGAAACATCTGTACTTATCTTCGAGAGGCTATAGGGTGTTAGGAAACTAACTTTCTTCATATTCCATCGTGCAATTAATGTAGTACTAAATATCCTTCTCTTATTCTCTCACAGATGGTGAGAACGCACTCTAATGAGGTTCCAGACCAGGGAAGAGCTACTCCCCCAGTTGCTAGAGGCCGAGGGAGGGCTCTAGCCTATGGTAGGGGGCGAGGATGTCCCAGGACTGTTCCAGTTATATCGCTAGTGGGTCCAACAGAGAATCCCATTATTGAGGAACATGGTAAGGTGCCTGTGGCAGAGCTAGCTCCGGTGGATTTCACATCTGCACCGAGATTTCAGGATATCATGGGTCGTATATTGCGGTTCATGGACAATATGACTTAGGCCGATTTATTTCTGGCAGACCCAGCCATATCTCAAGCGGGCGGGAAAGCATAGACTCCAATCGCGCAGGATCATAGGCAGGCAGATGCTGTATATCAGACCCAGGGTGCACTACCCGTGGGTAGAGCCCAGCCAGTAGCAGCAGCTATACCTGAGCCCAGGCCAGCTACAGCCGCTGATCCTCAGAAACTATTGGACAAATGGACTAGACTACATCCTCCTGTCTTTGGGGGTGAGCGACATGAGGTTCCCCAGGATTTCATTGATCGGAGTAAGGATAGACTATACAACGTGAGGATATTGGAGTCTCATGGGGTAGACTTTGCTACTTTTCAGCTAGAGGGCAGAGCTCGTAGATGGTGGCAGTCTTATGTTCTTGGCAGACCAGCAGATTCTCCTCCCATGACTTGGGACAGGTTCACCCGTATCTTTCTGGACAGGTATATTCCACCCTCCTAGAGGGAAGAGTTGCGGTTTCAGTTTGAGCAGCTCCAGCAGAGTCAGATGTCAGTGACCGATTATGAGGCGAGGTTTTCTCAGTTATCTCGCCATGCACTTATGATACTCCCTACTGAGGCGGAGAGAGTGCAGAGGTTTGTTGCGGGTTTACATACTGGCATTCAGGCCACTATGGCTCGAGAGGTTGAGATGGGTACTTCTTATGAGCTAGTTGTGGAGATAGCCCGCAGGATTGAGGGTGTACATCAGCGGAGCCGAGAGCAGGTTATGAGAGATAAACGGTTTAGGTATTCTGGAGAGTTCAGAGGTGCTCCGTCTAGGGGCAGAGGTCAGTTCGGGAGAGGGCAGTCCAGTAGGCCCCCATATCCAGCACCACCGCCTCCTCGAGGTACTCCAGTGCGACCCTATCTCAATGCTATACCAAAGAGTTCTTATCACCCACCAGCTATTCAGGGTCCTCCCAGTGGGTATTTAGTTCCTCAGGGCCAGACTCTTAGTCAGCAGCCCATCTCACCAAAGCATTGTTATGAGTGCAGGGATCCCAGTCACATACGGAGATTTTTCCCCAGGCTTCAGGGTAAACTAGTGCAACAGGGTCAGCAGCCTATGATTACCGGACCAGTTGCTCCACCAGTTGTCCGACCACCAAGAGGTGGAGGACATATGGGTAGGGGTCGTCCTAGAGGTGGAGGCCAGCCAGTTGGCGCTCCAGCTCGGTTCTATGCTTTTCCATCCAGACCAGATGCAGAGGCCTCAGATGCCGTGATTACAAGTATTATTTCTATTTGCGGTAAAGATGCCCCAGTATTATTTGATCCAGGATCTACGTATTCATATGTGTCATCTCTATTTTCTCCATTCTTGGGTGTTTCTCGTGAGTCCTTGAGTACTCCTGTTTATGTGTCCACTCCTGTGGGAGATTCTGTTGTCGTGAACCGGATCTACCGGTCCTGTATTATTACATTCTGTGGTTATGAAACTAGAGCAGATCTCCTATTGCTTGAGAGACTGACTTTAAAATTATTTTGGGCATGGACTGGTTATCTCCATATCATGTTATTCTAGATTTTCATGCCAAGACTGTTACCTCGGCTATGCCACTGTTGCCTAGGCCGGAGTGGAAGGGTTCGTCTGTTAGTTCATTTAATCGAGTTATTTCTTTTATAAAGGCTCAACACATAGTTGAGAAGGGTGGTTTGGATTATCTAGCCTATGTTCGGGATACTACTGTAGAGACTCTGGGTATTGATTTAGTGCCTGTAGTTCAGGAGTTCTCCGACGTATTTCCTTCAGATCTTCCAGGTATGCCACCTGATCGTGATATTGATTTCTGTATTGACTTGGCTCCAGATACCCAGCCTATATCTATCCCACCGTATTGCATGGCTCCGAAAGAATTGAAAGAATTGAAGGAACAACTTGAGGATTTACTAGCCAAAGGGTTCGTCAGACCGAGCGTATCGCCTTGGGGTGCACCGGTATTATTTGTGAAGAAGAAGGATGGAACAATGCGGATGTGTATTGATTATCGCCAATTACACAAAGTCACTATTAAGAACAAGTACCCGTTGCCACGTATTGATGACCTATTTGACCAGTTGCAGGGTGTTATGGTGTTCTCTGAGATCGACTTGAAGTCGGGGTACCATCAGATGAAGATTCGGGATTCAGATGTTCCGAAGACTGCTTTTTGGACTAGATATGGTCATTATGGCTTCTGGTGATGTCTTTCGGTTTAACTAATGCCCCGACAGCGTTTATGGATCTGATGAACAGGGTATTCAAGCCATATATTGATTCGTTTGTTATTCTTTTCATTGATGACATTTTGATCTACTCGCGCAGTAAGGAGG
This sequence comes from Nicotiana tabacum, assembly GCF_000715075.1. NCBI lineage: Eukaryota > Viridiplantae > Streptophyta > Magnoliopsida > Solanales > Solanaceae > Nicotiana > Nicotiana tabacum. The sequence goes on from NC_134083.1 coordinate 148,991,814, forward strand.
AGCATGAGCAGCATATGAGAGTAGTACTTCAGACATTGCGGGAACAAAAGTTATATGCTAAGTTCTCCAGATGTGAGTTCTGGCTAGAGTTTGTAGAATTTTTAGGGCATATTGTATCGGGCGAGGGTATTAAGGTTGATCCTAAAAAGATTGAGGCAGTTCAGAATTGGCATCGTCCCACGTCGGCGACTGAGATCAGGAGTTTTCAAGGTTTAGCAGGTTATTATCGTCGGTTCGTGGAAGGTTTTTCATCTATTGCAGCACCTTTGACCAAATTAACCTAGAAGGGTGCTCCCATTCTGATAGTCCGATGATTGTGAGGTGAGCTTTCAGAAGCTCAAGACAGCATTGATTACAACACTAGTGTTAGTGTTGCCTTCCGGTTCGGGGATGTATACAGTGTATTGTGACGCTTCACGCTTTAGTTTGGGTTGTGTATTGATGTAGGAAGGGCGAGTTATTGCATATGCTTCACGTCATCTGAAGCCCTACGAGAAGAATTATCCAGTGCGTGATTTGGAGTTAGCTGCGATTATTCACGCTCTTAAGATTTGGAGGCATTATCTTTATAGGTTTACACTAATCATCGCATTTTGCAATATTTGTTCAAGCAGAGAGATCTAAATTTGAGGCAGCGCAGATGGCTTGAGTTATAGAAAGATTATGATATTACTATCATGTATCATTCGGACAAAGCAAACATAGTTACAGACGCGTTGAGTAGGAAGGCGGAGAGTATGGGTAGTTTGGCTTTCATTTCAGCAGAGGAGAGGCCATTGGCTTTGGATATTCAGTCCTTGGCTAACAGACTTGTAATATTGGATATTTCAGAGCCCAATCGAGTTCTTGCATATGTTGTTGCTCGGTCTTCACTATTTAAGCAGATCAAGGCTAGCCAGTATGATGATCCACACTTAATGGGTCTTCGAGAAACGGTACTACGGGGTGGTGCCAAGGAAGTTACTATTGGCATGGATGGTGTCATGCGACTCTAGGATCATTTATGTGTTCCTAATGTGGATGGACTGAGGAAAAAGATCTTAGAGGAGGCACACCGTTCTCGGTATTCTATTCATCCAGGAGCTACAAAGATGAATCGTGACCTGAGGCAGCATTATTGGTGGTGACGAATGAAAAAGGACATCGTTGAGTATGTAGCTAGGTGTCTAAATTGCCAGCAAGTTAAATATGAGCACCAGAGGCCAGGTGGCCTACTTCAGCAGATGACTATATCGGAGTGGAAATGGGAACGCATTACTATGGACTTTGTAGTTGGATTGCCGCGGACATTGCGGAAGTTTGATGCAGTTTGGGTGATTGTTGACAGGTTGACTAAGTCGGCACACTTTACTCCGGTTGTGACTACGTATACTTCAGAGAGGTTGGCCCAGATTTATATTAAGGAGATAGTTCAGTTGCACGGTGTGCCAATTTCCATCATATCATATAGAGGCCCTCAATTTACTTTACATTTATGGAGAGCAATACAGAGTGAATTGGGGACCCGTGTAGAGCTCAGTACATCCTTTCATCCGCAGACTGACAGGCAGTCAGAGCGGACAATTCATATTTTGGAGGATATGCTCAGGGTGAGGAAGTTCGCGATCGCGTAGAAGAGATCACTGGGCAGAGAGTTTAAGTTTCCATTTTTAACGATTTGGAGCTCGGATTTTAGGTGATTTTTGGAATATTTTAGAGAAAACAATGGGGTAAGTGTTCTTAACTCAATATTGGTTAAATTACCCGAATCCATCACTGTTTTTAATCATTTAATTGGTGAATTAAGTTGGAAAAGTTTGAAAACCCTCTTGGATAGATTTGAGGATTTGAGGGCCGAATTGTTATCGGAATTTAGTAATTTTGGTATGGGTAGACTCGTGGTGGAGTGGGCTTTCATATTTCGTAACTTTCACCGAATTTCGAAACGTGGGCCCCACGGGCTGTATTTTGAGTTAATTTCAGATTTTTATTGAAAAATATAGTATTTTCTTATGGAATTGATTCCTATAATTTTTAGTGAATGTATCGAATTATTTTGGCTAGATTCGAGCCAGACAGAGTTGGATAATCGTGGAAAAGGTCTTCTGGTGGAGCAAATTGAGGTAAGTCTCTTGTCTAATCTTGTGAGGGAAAATTACCTTATAGGTAATTAAATTAATAATTATTGTTAATTGTGGGGGCTACGTACGCTTGAGGTGATGAGAGTCCGTGCGTAGCTACTATAAATGCTAAAGTCCGGGTAGTTTAGGACTCAAAAGCATGAATTACTTGTATAAATTGTATTATTTACTTAATTGTATATATATATTGTGAATTGTTAGGGAAGATATTAAAAGATGAAAATCTCATATGCTTAATTTTCTGTTTAAATTAATTATTGTTAAAAGAAATGGTTCATTCTCCAGAACTTATCTTATAATAAATATACTCTTCTTCCGGAGTTACATAAGAAAATGTCCTCCTTTCTTGTGGAGCGGGCCGAACGGCTCGGCAGGATAGATGCATCTATGGATCGCGCCGCACGTCCCTCGGCAGTATACACGACACTCTTGATCAGGCCGTACAACCTCGACAGAAATCGTGCCTAATAACACGATACTTTGATAGTTTATTGCAGCTTGTGAAGCTAATTGATAAATTGAAAATCTTTGAAATTTAAAGAATTGATAATCTCTGTTGTTAAGGAATTATTGTTATTCCTGTAAATGAGGCTAATTGATAAATTGGAAATTTATTGGAATTAAAATTTTTTTTATTAAAATATTAAGAATTGTTGCATTTGAATGAATTTAATTATTTCTGTTGGTTAAATAAAATCATTGTAAATTCTATAAATCATGTTGATTTAGATATTGCTATTTTTATTTTATTTATTATTATTGACTCTTAGTGAGTGTCAAAGTCGGCCATCTCGTCTCTACCACTTCGATATTAGGCTTGATACTTACTGGGTACACGTTGTTTACGTACTCATGCTACACTTTTTGTGCAGGATCCGAGGCAGGTACTAGTGGAGGACCTATCATCACACATCCACGTTATCCAGAGGCTAGGGCTCAAAATAATCGGTCGGGTCGTTACACTACCAATGTCTCTTTTTGTATTTACATTCTGTCTATTATATTTCAGACAGTATTTGGAGTTTTGTATAATCTACTAGATGCTCATACACTTGTGACACCAGGTCTTGGCACACACATTGGTAGAATTGGGAGTTGATTATTTATCTTGGATTTAAATTAATCGGTATCTTTTCTAATTTCATTAATATTGATAGGAAAAAGAACATAATTACTTGAAATTTTTTTAAAGAATGATTGATATACGTTTAATTTATTAGTTGGCTTGCCTAGCTGTAATGTTGGGCGCCATCACGACCTATAGGTGAAATTGGGTCGTGACACATCTCTATGCCTACATGTCAATGGATGCATGCCAATTGTAATACCATGCAGTGATAAAACCATATGCATACTCTCGGTGCATCAATGCACTCAGTCCTCCCAATCACTCAATCCTCACAGTCACTCAGTCATCATAGCCACTCAGTCCTCACAGTAACTCAATCCTCCCAATCTCTCGGCACTCACACTCAGTAGGTACATGTGCTCATTGGGGGTGTATACAGACTCCAGAGGGGCTCCTTTAGCCGTGGTGCTATAACAAACAAATCATGGCATAAATCAGTAAAAAATGATGCGGCGCGCATCCCGCTCCCATCATAAATCAATAAAACATGTTGCGGCGTGCAGCCCGATCCCATAAACATCCTCACCATCAAGCCCTCGGCCTCACTCAGTCAACAATCTCTCCAGTCTCTCAGGCTCTCAATGTCATGAAAAATCAGCCCAAAAATAATGATGTGATGTATCAATAAATGGTAACAGAGACTGAGATATGATATACATATGAATGTGTATGATTGAGTATGTAAATACAATGTAAGCAAATAACTCAACAGCGAAAATGACCTCGGTGGGTCTCAACAGAATAAGCATGTAGCCTAGACATGGTTTCTAACATGGATCAAAGCTCAATAGCTCAAGTACTTAGAAATTTCATGGTTACAGGTAAGGTCAGGTAACTACATAGTACCACAAAAATAGTAGAGTCACAATTAACACGGTGCACGCCCACACGCCCCTCACCTAGCATGCGCGTCACCTCAACACCAAACACATAACACGTAATTCGGGGTTTCATACCCTCAGCACCAAGTTTAGAAGTGTTAGTTACCTCGAACAAGTCAAATTCAATACCGAGCAAGCCAAATGATGCTCCAAAATGCCACCCCGCACATACCGACCTCTGAACGGCTCGAAGCTAGCCAAAAGCAACTCAAATACATCAAATAAAGCCCAAGGAAATAATTCCAAATGATAAATGTCAAATCCTTAATCAAAAGCCCAAAATTGACCAAAAGGTCTAACCCGGGCCCGCACCTCGGAACTCGACAGAACTTATAAAATCTGACAACCCATTTAAACCATACTAGTTTCACTCAAATCCAACTCCAAATCGATGTTCAAAACTCAAAAACTCACTCTATGAAACTTTAGGCTAAAACCCTCAATTTCCTCTTTAAAATTCATCACTCAATTGCCAAAAACGAAGATAGCTTCATGAAATAAAGTAAAAACCAAGTGTAGAACACTTACTCCAATCCTTGTGATGAAAATTGCTTCAAAAGTCGCCCCAATCCGAGTCCCACATCTCAAAATATGATAAAAGAACCAAAACCTCGATTTTATAGCTTCTGCACAGCAGTTTTCGCATATGCGGTCACAATGTCGCATCTGTGACCTCTGCTTATGCGGAACAAATTTTGCTTCTGCGAATAAATCCCTGAACCAGCAACCACCGCTCCTGCGATCATCACTCTGCTTCTGCGGTCGCGCTCCTGTGCTCCTTGATCCGTATCTGCGGTCGCGCAGGTGCGTCCAAGCACCCGCACCTACGATCCTCACGCCCAACTCCCTCTTCACGCTTCTGCGATGACACTGCCACTTTTGCGACTCCGTACCTGCGCCCATGGCTCCGCAGGTGCGGTCACAACAGAACCTCTGCCAAACCAGCCTTAGCCAAAATTTCCAAAATGCTCTGAACCTCGTCTGAAACTCACCCGAGCCCTTCGGTATCCCATCTGAATATACCAACAAGTCCAATAACATAACACGGACCTACTAGAGGCCTTAAATCACACATAACAATATCGAAACAACGAATCGCACTGCAAATCAAACTTAAATGAACCTTGAACATTCAACTTCCAAAACTCGCACCGAAATATATTAAATCAACCCGGAATGAACCCAAATTTTGCACACAAGTCCCAAATGGCATAACGAAGTTATTCAAATTCCCGAAACTACAATCTGAAACCGATATCATCAAAGTCAACTCTCGATCAAACTTATGAACTTTCCAAACCTTCAAATTTATAATTTTTCGTCAATTTGTGCCGAAAACTTCTAGAAACATCCAAATGTAAATCCGGGCATACACCCGAGTCCAAAATCACCATCCGGACCTAAGGGACCATCAAAACTCCAATCCGATGTCAAATACTAAAAGTCAAACTTGGTCAACTCTTTCAATTTAAAGCTTCCTAGTTTAGAATCATTCTTCCAAATCAATTCCGAATAACCTTAAAACCAAAACCGACGATTCACACAAGTCATAATACATCATACGGAGCTACTCATGCCCGTAAACTACCGAGCAAAGTGCAAATACTCAGAACGACCGATCGGATCATTACACTTAATGCCCATTCTATTACAATTATTCAATATACGTTATACTTTCTTTTCCTATTACTCAATGTAAGTTATTACTTGTATTTTGGTTACTATAAATTATAAAGCACATCTTCTTATTTTCGTCACTTTCGTTTCTTCTTCTTCATTGATCATTCTTCTCCTTTTCATTAGAAATTCTTTGTACATAATTTTTTTTATTTTGACTTTTTCTTCTCATTGTTGGTGTTTTTGCCACTGTTATATTTAATTTACGATATGGCGCATAACTTTCATTGTTTAGGAAGTTGTGGGCAATATTTAGGGATTCAACTTTAACCTTGATAAATACATTATACATTATATATATATATATATATATATATATATATATATATATATATATATATATATATATATATATATATATATATATATATATATATATATATTGTGGGCCTAACTTTGCGTGTGAATTTTCATGTAAAGTACTTGTCATGATCCAAATCTCACATGTCGTGATGGCACCTATCGCAATACTAGGCAAGCCGACAATCACAATAAACCACACATCTTTAAGTTTGAAAGCATAATAAAATAATCTTAAGAGTAAAATCTCATAAAATAACTGATAAGAAAATACCGCGACTCAATACAAAATCCCCCAAAATTCGGGTGTCACTTAGTACATGAGTATCTAACTGACAACATAGTCTGCCTGCTAAAAATACTTTCTAGAAAGATAGAACAGTACAAATAAATAGAAAGAAGGAGAGTCAAAGTCTGCGGATGCTAAGGCAGCTACCTCGATAGTCTCCAACAAATAAAACTCCCAAAGCTAGCAGTCGCCATACCCGGAAGTACCTGAATCTGCACATGAAGTGTAGAGTGTAGTGTGAGTACAACCGACCCAATGTACTCAATAAGTAACAAGACTAACCTTGGGTTGAAAGTAGTGACGAGCTCAACAGGTACAGTCTAAACACAGAATTTAACAATAAATAAATATAGACATGCTTTCAAGTTCAACAATTTAAGCTCAATACGGATAAAATATGCCAAGTGTGAATGCAATGAAGAATGATACATCACTATATCTACATGTCAATTATGCATGCCAACTGAAATAGTCACTCAATACTCACAATCACTCAGTCATCCCAATCGCTTGGCACTCCCGCTCGCACTCAGTAGGTACATGCACTCATTGCTGGTAAGTCAGATTCCGGAGGGGTGGATCCTGCCCAAGTGCTAAAATAAGTCAATCATGGAATAAATTAATAAACGCCACCTTAACCCATAAATATCCTCACAATCAGGCGCTCGGCCTCACTCAGTCATCAATCTCTTCAGTCTCTAGGGCTTACGAATATCATGACAATCAACCCAAACAATGATGATATGATGTATCAATATATGGTAACAAAGACTGAGATATGGTATGTAAATTATATATGTGAATGAGTACATAATTGCAAATTAAGCAAGTAATTCAACAGCAACACGACCTCTGTGGGTCCCAACAACACCAGCATATTGCCTAAGCATAATTTCTAATATGAATCACAACTCAATTTCTCTAACACATGGAGAATATATGGATAATAACAAGAGTATTTGACTACACAGTTCCATGGAATTGACCGAGTCACAATTCCTATGGTGCACGCCCATACGTCCGTCACCTAGCATGTGCGTTACCTCAACACCAACCACATCACAGGGATTCATACCCTCAGAGTCAAGTTTAGAAGTGTTACTTACCTCAAACCGTGCAAATCACTACTCCAATAAGCCCTTGCCTCGCGAATCGGCCTCTGAACGCCTCGAATCTAGCACCAAATAACTCGATACAATCAACACAGCTATAGGAATCAATTTCATATGATAAAGCTAAGTTCTTAAATAAAAGTCAAAAGTCAACCCTAGGCCCATGCCTCGGAATCCAATAAAAGTTACAAAATCCGAACACACATTCAATTACGAGTCCAACCATACCAAAATTACTCAAATTTGATACCAAATCGCCACTCAACTCCCTAAATCTTACTCTTCAATCCCTAGTCCAAAACTCTCAAAATTCTACATTAAAAACACATAAACAAGGTGAAAAATGCAGTGGGTATTCAATATTAATGAATAAAAATGATCAAAAGTGACTTACCTCTTGAAATCTAGTGAAATTCCCTTAAAATATTATTTTAATCCGATCTCTCAAAGTCCAAAAATAAATAAAATCTCGGAACCCTTCAAATATATACACTGCCAGTGATTTCGCACCTGCGGTCCCACAAGAGCGACCATTCTTCCGCTTCTGCGGTTTCCTGAAGACTTCCTGCCCCTGCTTCTGCGAACAAGGCTCCACATCTGCAGAGCCGCACCAACGACATCCTATCCGCTTCTGTGGAGACTGCTGCCACATGCCTTCATCGCACTTGCGCCTCTCTTCCGCAATCTGCGATCTACAGGTGAATCTAATTCGAGTAGACGATACTATATCAATAAGGTATCGATTAGATCTTGAAAAGAATCAACATAATCTTCTTCATTTTAGGATTTTAGATTTAAATTAGTCGCTTTTGTGAATGAAAAAACTGTACCTACTATTTTTTTGGATTCCTATTTGAATCAAATTTTGAATTTGATTAATTTATTGGAATTGATAAATTTGGAGGTCATAAAGAAATTAAGTCTATATACCACGTTCAAATTACTGGCATTATATTGATCGATAAAATTCAATAAAATCCATATCTGTAAAATAAAGAAAGGAAAAATTCTTTTATAGTAAAAATATTTGTCATTTCAGTTATTTCTCAAGAAGAAAAGAGAGGATCTGTTGAATTTCAAGTATTCAATTTCACCAATAAGAAACGGAGACTCACTTCACATTTAGAATTGCACAAAAAAACTATTTATCTTAGAGAGGTTTGAAGAAAATTTTGGGAAAACGTCAACGACTGCTAGCTTATTTGTCAAAAAAAAAAAGAATACGTTATAAAAAATTAATTAATCAGTTGGACATTCGAGAGATAAAAACTCGTTAATTTTATTTATTTGAAGAGTCGTTTTATTTTCACTTATATATTTCGATTAAATTTTGATGAACTTCTTTTCACTTTTAGCAATTCATGGAAGAATGAATCGGTAAAAAACTTATGACCGCACCAACTACAAGAAAAGACTTCATTATAGTCAATATGGGGCCTCAACACCCATCAATGCACGGTGTTCTTTGACTCATTGTCACTATGTAAAGATGTTGTCTATTGCGAACCAATATTGGGTTATTTACATAGAGGGATGGAGAAAATTGCAGAAAACCGAACAACTTATACAATATTTGCCTTATGTAACACGTTGGAATTATTTAGCTACTATGGTCACAGAAGCAATAACCATAAATGGACCCGAACAATTAGGCAATATTCAAGTACCTAAAAGGGCTAGCTATATCAGAGTCATTATGTTGGAGTTGAGTAGGATAGCTTCTTATTTGTTATGGCTAGGCCCTTTTATGGCGGATATTGGTGTGCATACCCCTTTCTTCTATATAGTTTGAGAAAGAGAATTGATATATGACCTCTTCGAAGCTGCTACTGGTATGCGAAAGATGCATAATTATTTTCGTATCGGGGGAGTGGCTGCCGATCTACCCTATGGCTGGATAGATAAATGTTTGAATTTTTGCGATTATTTTTTAACAGGGATTGCTGAGTATCAAAAACTTATTACCCGGAATCCTATTTTTTTAGAACGAGTTGAAGGCGTAGGCATTATTGGGGGAGACGAAGCATTAAATTGGGGTTTATCGGGACCAATACTATGAGCTTCCGGAATAGAATGGGATCTTCGTAAAGTTAATCATTATGAGTCTTACGACGGATTTGATTGGCAGGTTCAATGGCAACGAGAATGGGATTCATTAGCTTGTTATTTAGTACGAATCAGTGAAATGACAGAATCCATAAAGATTGATCAACAGGCTCTGGAAGGAATTCAAGGAGGGCCTTACGAAAATTTAGAAATCCGACGTTTTGACAGACTAAAAGATCCTGAATAGAATAATTTTGAATATCAGTTTATTAGTAAAAAAACCTTCTCCAACTTTTGAATTGTCGAAACAAGAACTTTATGTGAGAGTTAAAGACCCAAAAGGAGAATTGAGAATTTTTCTCATAGGAGATCAAAGCGTTTTTCTTTGGAGATGGAAAATTCACCCACCAGGTTTTATCAATTTATAAATTCTTTCTCAGTTAGTTAAAAGAATGAAATTGGTTGATATTATGACAATACTAGGTAGCATAGATATCATTATGGGAGAAGTTGATCGTTGAAATGATAATTGATACAACAAAAATAGCAACTATCAATTCTTTTTGCAAATTGGAATCCTTAAAAGAAGTCTATGGGATCATATTGATGATTTTCCCTATTTTGACTCTTGTATTAGGAGGAATCACAATAGGTGTACTAGTAATTAATTTGGTTAGAAAGAGAAATATCTGCAGGAATACAACAACATATCGGACCTGAATATGGTGGCCCTTTAGGAATTTTTCAAGCTCTTGCAGATGGGACAAAATTACTTTTGAAAGAGAACCGTATTCCATCTACATGAGATACTCGTTTATTCAGTATCGGACCATCCATAGCAGTAATATCCATCTTTCTAAGTTATTCAGTAATTCCTTTTGGTGATCACCTTGTTCTAGCCGATCTTAGTATTGGTGTTTTTTTCTGGATTGCCATTTCAAGTATTGCTCCCGTTGGACTACTTATGTTGGGATATGGATCAAATAATAAATATTCCCTTTTAGGTGGTCTACGGGCAGCTGCTCAATCAATTAGTTATGAAATACCATTAGCTCTATGTGTGTTATTAATATCTCTACGTGTGATTCAGTGAGACCTAAAATATCTCCGTCTAGAACTCCTCAGTCATTTCCTAAGTTCAAATTCGATCCGTTAACCATCTTAAATCCACCCGAGGTCCCCGGGACCTCAACAAAATATATACCAACAAGTCCTAAAATATAATACGAACTTAGTCAAGGCCTCATATCACATCAAACAACATCAAAACACGAATCGCACCCCAATTCAAGCCTAATGAAACTAATAAATTTCCAACTTCTACAATCAATGCCGAAACATATCAAATCAACTTTGATTGACCTCAAATTTTGCACACAAATCATAAATGACACAACAGACCTATTCCAACTTCCGGAACCAAAATCCAAGCTCGGTAACCACAAAGTCAAACTTTCGGTCAAACTTCTCAACTCTCCAAACTTCTATTTATCTAACTTTCACCAATTCAAACTAAAATTACCTACGGACCTCCAAATCAATATCTGAATACACTACTAAGTCTAAAATTACTATACAGAGCTATCAGAACCATCAAAACTCTATTTTGGAGCCATTTACACATAAGTCAACATCCAGTCAACTCTTTTAACTTAGGCTTCCAACCTTGGGACTAAGTGTCCCAATTCATTTCGAAACATCCCCGGAGTTAAACCGACTACCCGGCAAGTCACATAACAATAAATGAGCATAATATAAGCAATAAATGGGGAAACATGACTGTAATACTCAAAATGACCGGTTGAGTCGTTATAGTACTAACTTTGCCTTTTTGTCTTGCATTAAAATGCTCTATTTTTTCTTATTTTAGGAATGATTGTGATAAATTTTACATTGAATTTTGATTATTGTTTCATTATTTTAGAAAGAGTTGAGGAAGTATGATAACATGCTCAAAATAAATGACAATTTGAGACAACAAGTCTATTTTTCACATCTGAAAATAATTGATATGATTTGTGTCATGGTATCTTTAATAGCCGTTTGACAGTTAAAAGAGATTATCTTGCCAATTTCTTCAAATCTATTATACTTCTATGTGTGGTTTATAACTTTATATCTCTTAAGTGGTATTTTTCTTGACTCATCTCTATTAATTTATAAGATATGTGCATTATAATTGTTACGACCCAAAATCCATTAAAGGTCATTTATAAGATATGTGCATTGTAATGCCATAAGTTATTAATCAAGAGAGATTGATTTTTGAAATTTTATATGATTAGTAGTAAAAAAGGTTAATTAATTTGATTATTCATGGACGGGCAACCGTTTCTCATTTGCTTGAGGGTTTGAATATGAGAAAGAAAAGAAAAGAAGAAAAAAGAAAAAGAAAATAATACTCGAGAAATATTCGAGCATTCAATTATGCATTTTATTGGCATGTGATTTTTATAAATGAAGAAAAAGATGTCTGTCAAAGAGGAGGAAGATAGATAATTATAGCTAAGATAATTGAAGAAGTGACTATTGGACCTCTTAATAAATCACATAAATCATGAACATTATGAGGAAAAGTTGACCAAGAGGGAAAAAGTTGAGTTTTGTAATTTTTCATAAGATCAGTAGAAGTAGAAATGGGAATTGAGTTGATTATTTTAGGGAATGATAATAGTAGTTTCTAATTTACAGATGAATAAAAAGACATGAATATTATAGAAAAAAGAAAAGAATAAAATAAGAAGAATAGAAAAGTTAAAGAAATGGAGAAGAAAGCGAGGAAGGGTGGGAACCGATAAACAGTGCTTTTAATGAATTCTACATATACAGAAGCCGCTTGGAAGCAGGTCAGGATCGTCATGCCTGCTTGCCGACCAAGGGCAATTTCGACAATACAGTAACTATTGAACGATCTCATTGGTTCTCACTATAGTCGGTTTGTAAAGCCTTTATTTTGTTTACCCGTTTTATCCTTGGTTTATTCATGGACTACATCGCATGGTTTGATGACAGGTGGCATGTAATAATTATGCCCACAGGTCGCAGTACTCTTCCCGATGAAGCCACATTAATCACATTATCCCACAATTATCTCAAACATCTGGATTCTTTAAGGTTGTGAGTTTTCCGTTTTTTCCATAACTAAAGAGTACTTTTAAATGAAACTAATATTATGCTAAATTTCTTAAATCCAAAGTAGAGCTTTCACAATTAATAATTAATGATTAGTTTTGGATAAAACAAAAAATGGACTAAACGATAAATTAGCAATAAGAATATTTAATATTTAAGAGATATAAAAGAGATAAAGAATAAAATATCTCTCCAAACACAATTTCATCTAAAGGTCGTGATGGCGCCCAACACTACGGCTAGGCAAGCCAACTAATAAGTTAATATATCAATCATCCTTTAAAAAAAAAAATTTAAGTAATTTTATTCTTTTTCCTAGAAATATTAATGAAAACAGAAAAGATACTACTAATTTAAATCCAAGAAAAATTATACAAATCCAAATTCTACCAGTGTGTGTGCCAAGACCTAGTGTCACAAGTATATGAGCATCTAGCGGATTATACAAAACTCCAAATATTGTCTGAAATAAAATAGACAGAATGTAAATACAAGAAGAGGCAATGGTAGCTGCAGAACGGCTCAAAAAGGCAGCTCACCACTACGCCTCTGGATAACGTGGGTGTGCGATGATAGGTTCTCCACTAGTGCCTGTCTCAGATCCTGCACAAAAAGTACAGCAAGTATAGCAAGAGTATGTAAACAACGTGTACCCAGTAAGTATCAAGCCTAATCTCGAAGTGGTAGAGACGAGAGGTCGACTTTGACACTCACTAAGGGTCAATTATAATAATTGAAATAAAAATAGAATATTTAAATCAACATGATTCATAGAATTTACAATAATTCTTATTTAACCAGCATGAACAATTAAATTCCTTCAAATGCAACAAATTCCAATCTATTAATTAAATTCACAAGCTGTAATTAAAATATCAAGGTATCGTGTAAATATTTTTTATTATTAGGCACGATTTCTGCCGAGGTCGTACAGCCTGATCCAGAGTGTCGTGTACACTACCGAGGGACGTGCGGCGCAATCCATAGATGTATCTATACTGCCGAGGCATTCGGCCCGCTCCACAAGAAAGGAGGACATTTTCTTATATACCTTCGGAAAGAGAGTATATTTATTATAAGATTAATTCGAGAGGATGAATAATTTCTTTTAATAATTAATTAAATTAAACAAAAATTAAGCATATGAAATTTCCATCTTTTACTATCTTTCCCTAACAATTTACAATATATATCAAATAATTTAATTAAATTAAGGATACAATTTACACAAGTAATTCATGATTTGAGTCCTAAACTACCCGGACTTTAGCATTAATAGTAGCTACGCACGGACTCTCGTCACCCCGTGCATACGTAGCCCCCACAATTAGCAACAATTATTAATTTAATTTCCTATGAGGTAATTTCCCCCTCACAAGATTAGACAAGAGACTTACCTCGTCTTGCTCCAATTTAATCTACTAATAGGCCCTTTCCTCGATTATCCAACTCTGAATGGCTCGAATCTAACCAAAAATAATTCGATACAGTCACCAAAAATTTATTGGAATCAATTTAATAAGAAAATACTATATTTTTCAATAAAAATCTGAAATTAACTCAAAATTCGTCCGTGGGGCCCATGTCTCGGATCCGGCAAAAGTTACGAAATATGAATGCCATTCAACCACGAGTCTGCCCATACCAAAATTACTAAATTTTGATAAAAATTCGGCCCTCAAATCCTCAAATCTATCCAAGAGGGTTTTCAAACTTTTCCAGCTTAATTCACCAATTAAATGATAAAAACTGTGATGGATTCGGGTAATTTAACCAATATTGAGTAAAGAATACTTACCCCGTTGTTTTCTCTGAAAATCTCCCAAAAATTGCCTCAATCCGAGCTCCAAATCGGTAAAAATGGATTTTCAGAATTTAAACTCTCAGCCCAGTGATTTCTTCTACACGATCGCGAACTTCCTCACGCGATCGCGAAGCACAATTTCAACACTGCCAAAATTAACTCTACGCGATCGCAGAAAGTCCCACGCAATCGCGAAGCACTGACTCCGCAAACCTACGCGATCACGAACCTTCTCACGCGATTGCGAAGCACTAAGAGAGCGTGGCCCAGCTCCTCCCTCCGTTCCTCTTTGCGAACGCGGCCTTAGTCACGCGTTCGCATAGCACAGCTCGCTCAACCCTACGCGATCGCGGACGTGCCCATGCGATCGCATAGAACAAATTTTCCAGCTGTCAAATTAAGCCTATGCGATCGCAACCCCATTCACTCGATCGCGTAGAACAAAGTCACCTCTGCCCAAATTACCCTACGCGATCACAGACGAACTTACGCGATCGCGTATAAGGAAATCAGAAGAAAAATACCAGCAGCTATTAGCAATCCCCCAAAGGCAAAATATGATCCGTTAGCCGTCCGAAACTCACCCGAGCCCCTCGGGACCTCAACCAAATATATCAATAAGTCCTGAAATATTATACGAACTTAGTCGAAATCTCAAATCACATCAAACAACGCTAAAACCACGAATCATACTCCAATTTAAGCTTAATGAAACTTAAAATTTCCAACTTCTACATTCGGTGTCGAAATCTATCAAATCAAGTCTGATTGACCTCAAATTTTGCACACAAGTCATAAATGACATAACGGAGGTACGAAAATTTTCGGAACTGGATTCCGACTACGATATCAAAAAGTCAACTCTCCGGTCAAACTTCCAAACTTAAATTCCTATTTTAGCCATTTCAAGCCTAATTTATCTACAAACTTCCAAATAAAATTCCGAACACGCTCCTAAGTCCAAAATCACCACACGGAGCTCTTGGAATCATCAAAATTCTATTCCGAGGTTGTTTTCTAAAAATGTTGACCGAAGTCAAACTTAACATTTTAAGGCCAACTGAAGAAACCAAGTGTTACTATTTCAACCCGAACACTTCCAAATCCCGAACCAACCATCCCCGCAAGTCATAAATTAATAAAAGCACATACATGGAGTTTTATTTAGG
This sequence comes from Nicotiana tabacum, assembly GCF_000715075.1. Classification (NCBI taxonomy): domain Eukaryota; kingdom Viridiplantae; phylum Streptophyta; class Magnoliopsida; order Solanales; family Solanaceae; genus Nicotiana; species Nicotiana tabacum. The sequence continues at coordinate 149,007,473 of NC_134083.1, forward strand.
GGAACGGGGTTCTAAAAGTCAAAATGACCGGTTGGGTCATTACATTCTCCACTTCTTAAACAAACGTTCTTTCTCGAACGGGTTTAGAATTGTACCTAGAGTGCTAAATAAGTGTGGATATCTGGTCCGCATGTTTTCCTCGGCCTCCCAAGTTGCTTCCTCGACTAGTTGTCCCCTCCACTGAACTTTTACTGCAGAAATCCTCTTGGACATCAACTGGCGAACCTGTTTATCAACAATGGCAACTGGCTCCTCTTCATAACCCAAGCTATTATCTAGCTGAACTATGCTGAAGTCTAACACATTTGATAGGTCGGCATGATACTTCTGGAGCATAGATACATAGAAAATCGGGTGAACTCCTAATAGACTGGGAGGCAAGGTGAGCTCGTAAGCAACCTCCCCAACTCGTCTCAACACCTCAAATGGGCCTATAAACCTTGGGCTCAACTTTCCCCTTTTCCCAAATCTTATGATTCCCTTCATCGGCGAAACTTTCAAGAGAACTTTTTCACCCACCATAAACGATAAATCACGCGCTTTCTGATCCACGTAACTCTTATGTCTGGACTGTGCTGTACGAAGTCGCTCCTGAATCAACTTTACCTTTTCCAAGGCATCTTTCACCAAATCAGTACCATATAACTTAGACTCACTGGGCTCAAACCATCCGATGGGCGAATGACATCGTCGGCCATATAAAGCCTTAAATGGAGCCATCTCGATGCTGGATTGGTAACTGTTATTATAAGCAAACTTGGCCAAAGGCAAGAAACGATCCCACTGACCTCCAAAGTCAATCACACATGCCTTGAGCATATCCTCCAAAATATGAATTGTCCGCTCTGACTGCCCTTCGGTCTGCGGATGAAAGGCTATACTGAGCTCTACACGGGTCCCCAATTCACTCTGTACTGCTCTCCAGAAATATAAAGTAAACTGAGGGCCTCTATCTGATATGATGGAAATTGGCACACCGTGCAACCGAACTATCTCCTTAATATAAATCCGGGCCAACCTCTCTGAAGTATACGTAGTCACAATCGGAATAAAGTGTGCCGACTTAGTCAACCTGTCAACAATCACCCAAACTGCATCAAACTTCCGCAATGTCCGCGGCAACCCAACTACAAAGTCCATAGTAATGCGTTCCCATTTCCACTCCGGTATAGTCATCTGCTGAAGTAGGCCACCTGGCCTCTGGTGCTCATATTTAACTTGCTGGCAATTTAGACACCTAGCTACATACTCAACGATGTCCTTTTTTATTCGTCACCACCAATAATGCTGCCTCAGGTCATGATACATCTTTGTAGCTCCTGGATGAATAGAATACCGAGAACTGTGTGCCTCCTCTAAGATCTTTTTCCTCAGTCCATCCACATTAGGAACACATAGATGATCCTGGAGTCGCATGACACCATCCGTGCCAATAGTAACTTCCTTGGCACCACCCCGTAGTACCGTTTCTCGAAGACCCATTAAGTATGGATCATCATACTGGAGAGCCTTGATCTGCTTAAATAGTGAAGACCGAGCAACAACACATGCAAGAACTCGACTCGGCTCTGAAATATCCAATCTCACAAGTTTGTTAGCCAAGGACTGAATATCCAAAGCCAATGGCCTCTCCTCTACTGAAATGAAAGCCAAACTACCCATACTCTTCGCCTTCCTACTAAAGGCATCTGTAACCACGTTTGCTTTGCCCGAATGATACAGGATAGTAATATCATTATCTTTCAATAACTCAAGCCACCTGCGCTGCCTCAAATTTAGATCTCTCTGCTTGAACAAATACTGCAAACTGCGATGATTAGTGTAAACCTATAAAGATAATGCCTCCAAATCTTAAGAGCGTGAACAATCGCAGCTAACTCCCAATTATGCACCGGATAATTCTTCTCATGGGGCTTCAATTGACATGAAGTATATGCAATAACTCGCCCCTCCTACATTAATACACAACCCAAACCAACGCGTAAAGCGTCACAATACACTGTATACATCCCCGAACCGGAAGGCAACAACTAACACTGGTGCTGTAGTCAATGCTGTCTTGAGCTTCTGAAAGATCACCTCACAATCATCGAACCATCGGAACGGAGCACCCTTCTGGGTTAATTTGGTCAAAGGTGCTACAATAGATGAAAAGCCCTCCACGAACCGACGATAATAACCTGCTAAACCTAGAAAACTCCTTATCTCAGTCGCCGAAGTGGGACGATGCCAATTCTAAACTGCCTCAATCTTTTTGGGGTCAACCTTAATACCCTCACCCGATACAATATTCCCCAAAAATGCTACAAACTCTAGCCAGAACTCATATTTGGAGAACTTAGCATATAGCTTTTGTTCCCGCAACGTCTGAAGCACCACTCTCATATGCTGCTTGTGCTCTTCCTTATTGCGCGAGTAAATCAAAATATCATCAATGAAGACAATGACAAACGAATCAATATATGGCTTGAATACCCTATTCATCAAATCCATAAACGTTGTCATAGCGTTAGTTAAACCGAAGGACATCACCAAAAACTCATAATGACCATATCTAGTACGGAAAGCAGTCTTCGGAATATCAGAATCCCGAATCTTCAACAGAAGATACCCCGACCTTAAGTCGATCTTAGAGGACACCCTAGTACCCTACAACTGGTCAAATAGATTATCAATATGCGGCAATGGATACTTGTTCTTAATAGTGACTTTGTTCAATTGACGATAATCAATACATATTCTCATCGTTCCATCCTTCTTCTTCACAAATAATACCGGTGCACCCCAAGGCGATACACTCGGTCTGACGAACCCTTTGGCTAGTAACTTCTCATGCCGTTCTTTCAATTCTTTCAATTCTTTTGGAGTCATGCGATACGGTGGGATAGATATAGGCTGGGTATCTGGAGCCAAGTCAATACAAAAATCAATATCACAATCTGGTGGCATGCTTGGAAGATCTGAAGGAAATACATCGGAGAAATCTCGAACTACAGGCACTGAATCAATAGTCGGAGTCTCTGCAGTAGTATCCCCAACATAGGCTAGATAAGCTAAACAACCCTTCTCAACCATGTGTTGAGCCTTCATAAAAGAAATAACCCGATTAAATGCACTAACAGATGAATCCTTCCACTCCAGCCTAGGCAATGCTGGAATAGCCAAGGTATTAGTCTTGGCATGACAATCTAGGATAGCATGGTATGAAGATAACCAATCCATGCCCAGGATGATTTCAAAGTCGGTCATCTCAAGAAGTAGAAGATCTGCTCTAGTTTCATAACCACAGAATGTAATAATACAGGACCGGTAGATCTTAATTCACAATAACAGAATCGCCCACAAGAGTGGACACATAAACATGAGTATTCAAGGACTCACGAGAAACACCCAGGAAATGAGAAAATAGAGATGACACATACGAATATATAGATCCCGGATCAAATAATATGGAGGCATCTTTTTCTCAAATAGAAATAATACCTGTAATCACGACATCTGAGGCCTATACATCTGGTCTGGCCGGAAAAGCATAGAACCGAGCTGGAGCGCCAACTGGCTGGCCTCCGCTTGGCTGACCTCCACCTCTAGGACGACCTCTACCCACCTGTCCTCCACCTCTTGGTGGTCGGACAACTGGTGTGACCCTGTTGCAGTAATCATAGGCTGCTGAACCTGTTGCACTAGTCTACCCCGAAGCCTGGGGAAGAATCTCTGCATGTGACTGGGATCCCCGAACTCGTAACAAATTCTCGGTGTGATGGGCTGCTGACTAGAAGTCTGACCCTAGGAACCTGAATACCCACTGGAAGAACCCTGAATAGCCAGTGGGCGATAAGAACTCTCCGGCATAGCACTGAAATAAGGTCGCACTGGAGTACCCTGAGGAGGTGGTGGTGCTGGATATGGGGGCCTGCTAGACTGCCCTCTCACGAACTGACCTCTGCCTCCAGACGGAGCACCTCTGAACTCTCCAGAATACCTAAATCGCTTATCTATCATAACCTGCTCTCGGCTCCGCTGACGCAGACCCTAAATCCTCTGGGCTATCTCCATGACTAGCTCATAAGAAGTATCAGTAATGACCCAATCGGTCGTTTTAACTTTTAGAACCCCGTTCCCCTAAATAAAACTCCCGAATATGTTTTTAATGATTTATGACTTGCGGGGATGATTGGTTCGGGATTTGGATGAGTTTGGGTTGAAATCGGAACACTTGGTTCCTTAAGTTAACCTTAAAAGGCCAAGTTTGACTTCGGTCAACATTTTTAGAAAACGACCCCGAAATCGGGATTTGACGGTTCCAATAGGTTTGTATGATGATTTTGGACTTGGGCGTATGTTCGAATAGGGTTTTTGATAATCCGGGAGCGTTTTGGCGCTTAAAAGTGAAAATCAATTATTTGAAGGTTTAAAATTCTTTAAATTTGGTTTGGAGTAGGATTTTGAGTAATTGAAGTCCGTTTGGAATTTCGAGTTTGTGAATAGTTCTGTATAGTGATTTAAGACTTGCACGTAAATTTTAGTGTCATTCCGAGTAGTTTAAGTATATTTCGGTGCATTGGAAGTAAATTGAAGAACTTGAAATTCCTAAGTTTGAATCAATTTGGTTTAGGGTATGATTCTTAGCTTTGATATTGTTTTATGCATTCCAAGAGTTCTAGCGAGTCCATTTTATGAATTCAAAACTGTTGGTATGTTCGGGCGGTCCCCCGGGGGTCCCGAGTGTTAACCGGACGAGGCTCGGACCAATTTGGGAAAATTGAGCAAGGACTGAAGCTCCCAGCTACTGTCATAATCACACCTGCGCTTGGACAGCCATAGGTGCGAGCCATAAATCACAGGTGCGAATGAGAGAAACCTGCCTAGCCATCGCAGATGCGAAGCATTTGGCGCACCTGCGAACGCGCAAGTACGATGGCCTTGTGCGCAGAAGCGGAAAAATGTGCAAGTGCGAAGGGATGGGCGCACCTGCGCTTGCGCAGAAGCGAGCATTTCTTCCGCAGGTGCGGAACCAGGAAAAGAAGGAAAATGCACACCTGCGAGGAATTTTCGCAGGTGCGAAAAACTTGTCTGGGTAGAACCTTAAAACGGACGAAAACTCAGTCCATTTCTTTCTATTTTCATCCATTGTTGGGCGATTTCAGAGCTCTTTGTGAGGAGTTTTCAACTATCAACTTGGAGGTAAGTTAATTCTACACCCTTTGAGTTAAATACATAGATTATGGGTAGATTATAATTAGTAAATATTAGAAATCAAGGGTTTAGGTGAAAAACCTAGTTTTTTTATATATAAAAGTGAGATTTTAACCACAAAAATAGTTATAGAATTAGGTAGAAATTATATATTTAAGTTCATGAGATTATGGGTAACGTTTTCATCCAAAAATTTCCAAAATCCGAGCACGTGGGCCCGGGGTGAATTTTAGGAATTTTACCATTTTGGATAAGGTAATTTATTTAATAGATAATTTTCGAATCATTTAGCATATATTAATTATTGTGTATAATATTTGGATAGTTTCGGATCTTTCGGCATCGAATCAAGAATTCAACGCGACGTGGTAATCGGAAAGTGGACTTTGAGACGAGGTAAGTCTCTTGTCTAATCTTGTGAGGGGGAAATTACCCCATAGGGATTAAATTAAATAATTGTTGCTAATTGCGGGGGCTACGTACGCACGAGGTGATGAGAGTCCATGCGTAGCTACTATTAATGCTAAAGTCAGGGTAGTTTAGGACTCAAAGCATGAATTACTTGTGTAAACTGTATTCTTTGTTTAATTAATATTAATTGCTATATATGAATATATTGTGAATTGTTAGATAAAGATATTAAAGGATGAAAATCTCATATGCTTGATGTTCTGGTTAAATTAATTAATTGATTAAAGAAATTATTCTTCCTCCCGAATTTATCTTATAATAAATATACTCTCCTTCCGGAGGCACATAAGAAAATGTCCTCCTTTCTTGTAGAGCGGGCCGAACGCCTCGGCAGGATAGATGCATCTATGGATCGCGCCGCACGTCCCTCGGCAGTGTACACGACACTCTGGATTGGGCCGTACGTCCTCGGTAGAAATCGTGCTTAATAATAATAAGTACACGATATCTTGATAGTTTATTTAAGCTTGCGAAGCTAATTGATAAATTGAAAATCTTTAAAATTTTATGAATTATTATTCCTGCTTGTTAAGGAATTATTGTTATTCTTGTAAATGAGACTAATTGATAAGTTAAAAATTTATTGAAATTGAATTGCAGCTTGTAAAGGTATTTGTTAAATTGGATGTTTTATTGAAATTTCATGATTTAATTAATAAATTGGAAAATTGTTGCATTTGAAGGATTCTTATTATTTCTGTTAATCGAATAAAATTATTGTTAACTCTGTGAACCTTGATGATTTGAATAATTATAATTTATTTTAATTATTATTATTGACCCATAGTGAGTGTCAAAGTCGGTTATCTCGTCTCCACCACTTTGAGATTAGGCTTGATACTTACTGGGTACACGTTATTTTCATACTCATACTGCACTTGCTACACATTTTATTGTGCAGGTACATATATGTATAGCGGCCTTGTGGGCGCAGAGATGTGGTTAATAATTGTGGGGACATGGGTGAGCTGCATTCTATATTACGATCCGCAGCTAACAGAGTCTCTTTTAGAGTTATTATATTTTCCTGTCTAATTTGTATTCTGGACAAATGCTGTATTTTATTTTTAATTCCCTAGTAAATGCTCATGCACTTGTGACACCGGGTTTTGGGAATAGTTGTGAATTGCTTAGAAATTTTGTTGCTAAAAATATTTATCATTTACTCTATGAGTTTTATCTTTACTATTTCATTGAAGAAATTTTTATTTCAAAAATACTAAAATGGGTAATTAAGTTAATTGATTATGGTTGGCTTGCCTGACAGTGGTGTCCGGCGCCATCACGGCCTTTTTGGATTTTGGGTCATGACAACATGGTATCAAAGCACTAGGTTCACGTAGGTCTCACGAGTCATGAGCAAGTCTAGTCGAGTCTTGCGGATCAGTACAGAGACGTCTGTGCTTATCTTCGAGAGGCTACAGGGCTATTAGGAATATTTCCCTTCTTGATTCCTCATCGTGTGATTCGATTCCTTTTAGTCTTATGCCTACATTTCCTTCCTATTCAATCTTATGCGACGTGAAGCGCTTGTTATAAATTGGGGTTTGAGGAAATTTTTAATGGTACTACAGATGTAGTGCGGGATGTCGTCACCTTGCGGAAGGCCGCTCTATCGTTTCAGTTCAGTATCAATACTACCTAAGGTTTTGAGATTTGGCATTGATTTTTATGACAATTCATGTGTTGTTATCGCATAGTGTTTATGTAATGGTAGAATGCCTGTCTATGTGTCAGGGCAGTAAACGACTTGAAAGAAGTTTTTTCTCAGTACATGATTCAGAGGTTCCACATTTTAATTCCAGCGGAGAAAAGGCAATCGGACTATGAATATTCAAGTTTGGGGTTGATGGAGTAATGAAGCTTGATATTTTCGAGTGTGGTAGAATTCTCAATTTTGATGTGGTGTCATCGCCTTGTAAAATGCGTTAAGGTTCGCCGGTGTTATGGTTTTCTTCAACTTGCCTTCACGACGGGGTGTTAGGAATTGGTATAGGGGAATCAGTCGTTAGAGATCGCGGTGTGCAGTGATTCAGGATCAAAGCAGTGTTCCTAGTATTGATGTCTCGAGAAGGATGATCGCCAGAAAGGTTTAAAGCTGGTAACAAGCTATTGGTTCAAGTGCTACAGAGACAGATTTTTAGTAAGGCAACAACTGGGCAGCGAAGGATGAGAAAGGACATGTGAAAGGTGTCTTGTGGTGGTTAAGTTCCTAGAAGGCCAAGTGTAAGAAAACAGAAGTCGAGTAGTTGCTTAAAGGAGAAGGGTTTGACCAAAGTAGGAGAGTGGCAAGGTAGCACATGGGTTACGTGGTAGGATGATTACACGTCTTGAGGAACGTTTGGAGTGATTTGGGATGTAAAATGGACAGTGACTAGGTCTACGGACTTAAGTTGTAATATTGGCTGCTATATTGAGGAAGATTGGATACAACAGGAGGGAGTTGCTTGATATGAAGAAGGATACAACATGACTTTGGGTTAGAATGTATTGTCGCACCTCTAGTTGACATCCATAAGGAGTGAACGGACTGGTGCAGCTAGTGAATGATCTCGGACTCAGGATGATCTACTGATTTCGTAGTAATTGCACCCAGTGCAGCGACGTTGGAATATGTCAACATGTAATTTCCATAGGTGGGTTATCTCCTGTAAGCAGGTTAGCAGTCGCGTGGTGTTGACGAAGCTTCTGTGAAGAATTCTACTGGCTACCCGGTAAGAGATTTAATATGTAAATGTGGCTAGTGGTTCGGAGTGTTTATTAAAGGTTAATAGAAGGATTTCGAGAAAATTTGGCGAGTTGCGTGTGCAGGATCATGTCAACAATGAAGAAAGAATCTCGGTGGATTCCAAAATTTTGTAATTGTAGCTTCTAGCTAAGTGGGAGAGCCCCACCGTCTATGATTGGATTGCGTAGTGTCAACTTGTGCGGTTTCTGGTTATCAGTGTATTGGTGGGTCATTGCAACTAAGGAAAGAAAACATCAGTGGTAATTTGAGCAAAGTATTTGGGGAATGTGTGCCATATTTGGCCTTATTAATTCATATTCAGGTTTTTGGAAGACTTAAAGTTTATGCTTCGTGTAGATGTAATGCACAGGAAAGTGAAATAGTCGGATGTTTCCTTGATAAAGTGTCCATGTGCTAGCAGGGCCTTGGAATTGATCATGTTTGGGAATAAGTCAGAGCAAGTGGCTCTCAATAACGGTCCTAGTGGATTCAAAAATTTAAAGTGTGGTGTCTAAGGATCTCGAGTCTATAGTATGGTTGAGTATCGAGCTTTTGCAACAAATTATGAAACGGGGCTTGGAGTACTCTGTGTTATCTTCAGGTGGTTTAGTAATAGAGAAACAGAATAAAATAACTTCGGATTCATAAAAGAAGTATCAGAATAGGAGTACCAATTGAAGATGTGAAAGTGCGCACAAGGAGGGATATGAGATAATTAGTGGGTTTTGAAATAGCGTGGTCTCGTGAAATAAGGTCACTTGGGATATGTACGGATTTGAGTTCGTGATGTAATGAATGGAGCTATTATTATTTCTAAGGCAAGTTGAGAGTAAATTGAGAAAAGACGGATTGGCTAACAATGGTGGAATCGGCACGATGGTGGCAATGATCAGTTCCTTCAGCGCATTGGATTATGCATGTGATTTGTGATGGTACGTGCGAGGCTTGACGGCTGCCATAATTGATTTTATTTGGAGGAATTCAAGTATTATGACATGTTATGTGTAGAGGGATCCCAGAAGAGTTATGGTGGTTTAGACCACTACTTGAGGCTGGTATTTTCTACTGATATGGGAATTCAGTCATGTGTTGCAATGGTTCTCTTGAAATGAGTTAAGAAGAAGGTTTCTATATGATGAAGTATTTACCCTATTATTGGTTCGGGAGTTATGATGGAATTCTTGTACTCCTGCGCATTGGCATGGTTAAGTGCACTAATTAGCATGGGATTCGAAAGTTGAGGATTTAAGATTTCGGTTCGGTGTTGACAAGGATGTCATGAGCTCGGATGAGCAGGAAAGTGATTTAGATGTTTAAAGTAAGATGGTATTGTTTTTGGCATCATCTAAGGTCGATATCAGGTGTAAGAGACCTTGTGTATTGATTTGTGGATTCTTGATATGCTTTACAACATTAGTGTAACCGGTAGCATGGATGTGCAGACTTGTTACCTGGTGCGAAAGGTCGTGGGAGCGTGTCTCATGGAAAGATTGTGTAAGAGTGACATGTAGTCACTTGATTGAGTGAAGATTGAAACCAAGTATGAAGATTGTGGTAATATCGCTGATTCGAGAATTTATGCCTGGAGGGCACTCGGTTCATTTGGTTGTGGACTGTGGAAGTTTGTTCCGATTATGATGGCTATTCTTGTGTGTTATGGGGAAAAGGGGTTATTATAGGTCCTTGAAAGGTTATTAGCCTAGTACGGTACTATCAGAATCGACTTGAGGTCTGTGGATGGATTTAAATATGAATACAGGCTCTATATCAGGCCAGATGTGTTCATTTCAGCATAAAAGCTCCCTATGGAGGAGTATTCGGATGTTGGATGTCGTTTCGTCGTCAGTTATTTCATGTAATACTATATTGTTCCGTGTGAGTTATGAAATGGCTTGATAAATTTCTTATGTGTTGAGGATCCGCGTAGCGATGGTGTTATGTGAGCAGGATGGCTCTCGAGATTCAGATCATATATCGCACTTTAGTTGTGCTTGATTTTTGTAGCGTATGGCGTTGTCGGTCCTTCCATGGATGATATTATGCACTGAGCGTGCTTGTGTCCGATATTCGGATATTTTGTAGTAATGAGCATTCTAGCTCGGTAAGTATTTTCTTATAGATTCTTTTTGTACGGATCGGGTGGCACGCCGACACGGGTATGTTATTTGGATCGGGTTGCACGCCGCAACAGTGTGATGTCGAGTACAGTCACCTATATTCTATTTTGTGTGTTTTGTGTCCCGTTTTCTGAGGAAGGTTCATGACACCTTTTCAGTTGTCTAATTAGTCACGTGGGTTGAGTAATCCTTTCCAAAGTTCGTTTTCCTTATGTATCGCAATCGAGTCCGTAGCTTATTAGCTAATTGTGGCGTCATATGAGGCTTTTTGATCATGTCTGAGGTGGTTTATTGCCTGAGCAGCTTATACTTGGTGAGACGAGATTATTGGATTCGGGATCAGTGCGATCAGATTATATGAAGTATAATAAAGAGCAAATACCATTATTTGGTCCATAATGAGGCAATGGTTCTTGTCAGAAGGAGAAACTCAATAATTTGTTGACTCAGCAGTTGGTTATCAATTTCTACACATTTCTTCCATCGTGGAAGCAGTTCAAGAGTTGGAACAGGAATTATAGGTATCATGAGGTGTGTTGGGAACATCGGATTCGTGGAATTTCGGCTATTGTTATCGGAGGATGATATTATGATCATGTGAATGGTGCGGTGCATGGTCTAAATTCAACCAAGGTATGCAACCCTGTATTGGTGCATCGTGTACTGATTGATACGGTGTTCGTAGGTTGGAAACATGCATGGTGGAGAATTCTTGATGTTAGAATTGGGCTCTAAGGCTTATTTGCCTAAATAAAGGGGGTAGCCTTTTGAACCAATTTAGAAATTTTGAAGGCCTTATTTTATTTTGTTACGGGTCTCGGACGTCTCCTAGCCATTTTAAGATGGTTGTAGCCTTTCTAGTTCGGGTGTTGCCCAGTGGCCTTGTTACCCCGAGTTATTCAGGCTTAACCGTGATAACCGCTCCCCGAATGGGGTTGGCTCGAGCTAATGTACTCAACTGGGTGTGGTAGCACGGGTAGGTGCACGAGGTGTTAAACAGTAATTTTTGGATAACTCCGGAACACTCCTTAGCACGTTCGAGGACGAACGCATATTTAAGTGGGAGAGAATGTAACGACCCAGCCGGTCGTTTCGACTTTTAGAACTCTGTTCCCCTAAATAAAACTCCCCGAATGTGTTTTTAATGATTTATGACTTATGGGGATGATTGGTTCGGGATTTGGATGCGTTTGGGTTGAGATCGGAACACTTGGTTCCTTAAGTTAACCTTAAAAGGCCAAGTTTGACTTCGGTCAACATTTTTAGAAAACGACCTTGGAATCGGGATTTGACGGTTCCAATAGGTTTGTATGATAATTTTGGACTTGGGCGTATGTTCGAATAGGGTTTTGGATAACTCGGGAGCGTTTTGGCGCTTAATAGTGAAAATCAACTATTTGAAGGTCTAAAATTCTTTAAATTTGGTTTGGAGTAGGATTTTGAGTAATTTAAGTCCGTTTGGAATTTCGAGTTTGGGAATAGTTTCGTATAGTGATTTAAGACTTGCACGCAAATTTTCGTGTCATTCCGAGTAGTTTAAGTATATTTCGGCGCATTGGAAGTAAATTGAAGAACTTGAAATTCCTAAGTTTGAATCAATTTGGTTTAGGGTATGATTCTTAGATTTGATGTTGTTTTATGCGTTCCGAGAGTTCGAGCGAGTCCATTTTATGATTTTAAACCTGTTGGTATGTTTGGGCGGTCCCCCGGGGGTCCCGAGTGTTAACCGGACGAGGCTCAGACCAATTTTGAGAAATTGAGCAAGGACTGAAGCTCCCAGCTACTGTCATAATCGCACCTGCGCTTGGACAGCTGCAGGTGCGAGCCACCAATCGCAGGTGTGAACGAGAGAAACCTTCCCAGCCATCGCAGATGCGAAGCATTTGGCGCACCTGCGAACGTGCAGGTGCGATGGCCTTGTGCGCAGAAGCGGAAAAATATGCAAGTGCGAATTGCGTAGAAGCGAGCATTTCTTCCGCAGGTGCGGAACCAGGTAAAGAAGGAAAATGCGCACCTGCGAGGAATTTCCGCAGGTGCGAAAGTCGCATGTGCGGTACTCCTTCCACAGGTGCGAAAAACCTATCTGGGCAGAACGTTAAAACGGACGAAAACTCAGTCCATTTCTTTCTATTTTTCATCCATTGTTGGGCGATTTTAGAGCTCTTTGTGAGGAGTTTTCAACTATAAACTTGGAGGTAAGTTAATTCTACACCCTTTGAGTTAAATACATAGATTATGGGCAGATTATAACTAGTAAATCTTAGAAATCAAGGGTTTAGGTGAAAAACCTAGATTTTTATAAAAGTGAGATTTTAACCACGAAAATAGTTATAGAATTGGGTAGAAATTATATATTTAAGTTCTTGAGATTATGGGTAACGGTTTTATCCGAATATTTCCACAATCCGAGCACGTGGGCCCGGGGTGAATTTTAGAAATTTTACCATTTTGGATAAGGTAATTTATTTAATAGATAAATTTCAAATTATTTAGCATATATTAATTATTGTGTATAATATTTGGATAGTTTCGGATCTTTCGGCATCGAATCAAGAATTCAACACGACGTGGTAATCGAAAAGTGGACTTTGAGACGAGGTAAGTCTCTTGTCTAATCTTGTGAGGGGAAAATTACCCCATAGAGATTAAATTGAATAATTGTTGCTAATTGCGGGGGTTACGTACGCACGAGATGACGAGAGTCCATGCGTAGCTACTATTAATGCTAAAGTCTGGGTAGTTTAGGACTCAAAACATGAATTACTTGTATAAACTGTATTCTTTGTTTAATTAATATTAATTGCTATATATGAATATATTGTGAATTGTTAGATAAAGATATTAAAGAATGGAAACCTCATATGCTTGATGTTCTGGTTAAATTAATTAATTGATTAAAGAAATTGTTCTTCCTCCCGAATTTATCTTATAATAAATATACTCTCCTTCCGTAGGCACATAAGAAAATGTCCTCCTTTCTTGTGGAGCAGACCGAATGCCTCAGCAGGATAGATGCATCTATGGATCGCGCTGCACGTCCCTCGGCAGTGTACACGACGCTCTGGATCGGGCCGTACGTCCTCGGCAGAAATCGTGCTTAATAATAATAATTACACGATACCTTAATAGTTTATTTCAGCTTGCGAAACTAATTGATAAATTGAAAATCTTTAAAATTTAATGAATTATTATTCCTGCTTGTTAAGAAATTATTGTTATTCCTGTAAATGAGACTAATTAATTAATTAAAAATTTATTGAAATTAAATTGCAGCTTATAAAGCTATTTGTTAAATTGGAAGTTTTATTGAAATTTCATGATTTAATTAATAAATTGGAAAATTGTTGCATTTGAAGGATTCTTATTATTTCTGCTAATCGAATAAAATTATTGTTAACTCTGTGAACCATGCTGATTTGAATAATTATAATTTATTTCAATTATTATTATTGACCCATAGTGAGTGTCAAAGTCGGCTATCTCGTCTCTACCACTTCGAAATTAGGGTTGATACTTACTGGGTACACGTTGTTTTCGTACTCATAATGCACTTGCTATACATTTTATTGTGCAGGTACATATATGTATAGCGGCCTTGTGGGCGCAGAGGTGTGGTTAATAATTATGGGGACATAGGGTGAGCTGCATTCTATATTACGATCCGCAGCTAACAGAGTCTCTTTCAGAGTTATTATATTTTCCTGTCTTATTTGTATTCTGGACAGATGCTATATTTTATTTTTAATTCCCTAGTAAATGCTCATGCACTTGTGACATCGGATTTTGGGAATGGTTGTGAATTGTTTAGAAATTTAGTTGCTAAAAATATTTATCATTTACTCTATGAGTTTTATCTTTACTATTTCATTGAATAAATTTTTATTTCAAAAATACTAAAATGGGTAATTAAGTTAATTGATTATGGTTGGCTTGCCTGACAGTGGTGTCCGGCGCCATTACGGCCTTTTTGGATTTTGGGTCCTGACAGTACCCATCTCAACCTCTCGAGGCATAGTGGCCTGAATACCAGTATGTAAACCCGCAACAAACCTCCACACTCTCTACGCCTCAGTAAGGAGTATTATAAGTGCATGGCGAGATAACTCAGAGAACCTCGCCTCATAATCGGTCACTGACATCTGACCTTGCTGGAGCTGCTCAAACTGAAATCTCAACTCTTCCCTCTCGGACGGTGGAATATACCTGTCCAGAAAAATACGGGTGAATCTGTCCCAAGTCATGGGAGGAGAATCTGCTGGTCTACCAAGAAGATAAGACTTCCACCATCTACGGGCTCTACCCTTTAACTGAAAAGTAGCAAAGTCAACCCCATGAGACTCCAATATCCTCACGTTGTACAGTCTATCCCTGCACCGATCAATGAAGTCCTGGGGATCCTCATATCTCTCACCCCCAAAGACAGGAGGATGTAGTATAGTCCATCTGTTTAATAGTTTCTGCGGATCAGCGGCTGCACCTGGCCTGAGCTCAGGTGTAGCTCCTGCCACTGCCTGGGCTCCACCTATGGGTAGTGCACCCTGAGTCTGATATATAGCAGCTTCCTGCCCATGAGCCTACGCGGTCAGAGTCTGTGCTCCCCCGCCCATCTGAGATGTGGCTATGTCTACAGGAAATAAACCGGCCTGAGTCATAGTGTCCATGAACCGCAACATACGACCCATGACATCCTGGAATCCCGGTGCAGATGTGAAATCCACCGGAGCTGGCTCTACCACAGGCACCTCACCCTGTTCCTCAATAATGGGATTCTCTGTTGGACCCACTGGCGATATAACTAGAACAGTCTTGGGACGTCTTCGTCCCCTACCACGGGCTGGATCCCTCCCTCGGCCTCTGCCTCGGCCACTAGCAACTGGGGGAGTAGCTCTTCTCTGGTCTGGAGTCTCATTAGAGCGCGTTCTCACCATCTGTGAGAGAGTAAGAGAAAGATATTTAGTACTACATCAATTGCACGATGGAAGATGAAGAAAGGTAGTTTTCTAACACCCTATAGCCTCTCGAAGATAAGTACAGACGTCTCTGTACCGATCCGCAAGACTCTATTAGGCTTGCTCATAACTTGTGAGACCTACGTGAACCTAGTGCTCTGATACCATGTTGTCACGACCCAATTTCATCTAAAGGTTGTGATGGCGCTCAACACTACAACTAGGCAATCCAACTAATAAGTTAAACATATATCAATCATCCTTTAAAGATTTTCAAAGTAATTTTATTTTGTTTTCTAGCAATATTAATGAAAATAGAAAGATACTGATAATTTAAATCTAAAAAAAGCAATACAAATCCAAATTATACCAGTGTGTGTGCTAAGACCTGGTGTCACAAGTGTATGAGCATCTAGCAGATTATACAAAACCCCAAATACTGTCTGAAATAAAATAGACATAATGTAAATACAAGAAGAGGCAATGGTAGTTGCAGAACGGCTCAGAAAGGCAGCTCACCACTACGCCTCTAGATAACATGGGTGTACGATGATAGGTCCTCCACTAGTGCATTTCTCAGATCCTGCATAAAAAGTGCAGCAAGTGTAGTATGAGTACATAAACAACGTGTACCCAGTAAGTATCAAGCCTAATCTCGAAGTGGTAGAGACCAGAGGTCGACTTTGACACTCACTAAGGGTCAATAATAATAATTAAAATAAAAATAGAATATTTAAATCAACATGATTCATAGATTTACAATAATTCTTATTTAACTAGCAGGAATAATTAAATTCCTTCAAATGTAATAAATTCTAATCTATTAATTAAATTCACAAGCTGCAACTAAAATATCAAGGTATCGTGCAAATATTTTTTATTATTAGGCACGATTTCTGCCGAGGTCGTACGGCCCGATCCAGAGTGTCGTGTGCACTGCCGAGGGACGTGCGACGCGATCCATAGATACATCTATACTGCCGAGGCGTTCGGCCCGCTCCACAAGAAAGGAGGACATTTTCTTATGTACCTCCGGAAAGAGAGTATGTTTATTATAAGATTAATTAGAGAGGATAAACAATTTTTTTTAATAATTAATTAATTTAAACAGAAATTAAGCATATGAGATTTCCATCTTTTACTATCTTTCCCTAACAATTTATAATATATATCAAATAATTTAATTAAATCAAGTATACAATTAACACAAGTAATTCATGATTTGAGTCCTAAACTACCCGGACTTTAGCATTAATAATAGCTACGCACAGACTCTCGTCACCTCATGCGTACGTAGCCCCCACAATTAGCAACAATTATTAATTTAATTTCCTATGGGGTAATTTTCCCCTCACAAGATTAGACAATAGACTTACCTCGTCTTGCTCCAATTTAATCTACTAGTAAGCCTTTTTCTCTATTATCCAACTCTGAATGGCTCGCATCTAACCAAAAATAATTCGATATAGTCACCAAAAATTATAGGAATCAATTTCATAAGAAAATACTATATTTTTCAATAATAATCCGAAATTAACTCAAAATTTATCCGTGGGGCCCACGTCTCGGAATCCGGCGAAAGTTACGAAATATATTCCCATTCAACCACGAGTCTGCCTATACCAAAATTACTAAATTCCGATAACAATTCGGCTCTCAAATCCTCAAATCTATCCAATAGGGTTTTCAAACTTTTCCAACTTAATTCACCAATTAAATGATAAAAACAGTGATGGATTCGGGTAATTTAACCAATATTGAGTTAAGAACACTTACCCCATTATTTTCTCTGAAAATCTCCCAAAAATCGCCTCAATCCGAGCTACAAATCGGTAAAAATAGAAAATGGGACGAAGTCCCATTTTTAGAACATAAACTCTCTGCCCAGTGATTTCTTCTACGCGATCGGGAACCTCCTCACGCGATCGCGAAGCACAATTTCAACACTGCCAAAATTAACTCTACGCGATCGCAGAAAGTCCCACACGATCGCGAAGCACTGACTCCGCAAACCTATGCGATCACGAACCTTCTCACGCGATCGCGAAGCATTAAGCGCCCGTGGCCCAGCTCCTCCCTCCGTTCCTCTTCGCGAACGCGGCCTTAGTCACGCGTTCGCATAGCACAGCTCGCTCAAACCTACGCGATCGCGGACGTTCCCATGCGGTCGCATAGAACAAATTTTCCAGCTGCCAAATTAAACCTACGCGATCGCAACCCCATTCACGCGATTGCATAGAACAAAGTCACCACTGCCAAAATTACCCTACGCGATCGCAGACGAACTTACGCGATCATGTATAAGAAAATCAGAAGAAAAATACCAGCAGCTATCAGCAATCCCCCAAAGGCCAAAAATGATTCGTTAGCCGTTCGAAACACACCCGAGCCCCTCGGGACCTCAACCAAATATACTAATAAGTCTTAAAACATCATACGAACTTAGTCGAAACCTCAAATCACATCAAACAACGCTAAAACCATGAATCATACTCCAATTCAAGCTTAATGAAACTTAAAATTTTTAATTTCTACATTCAATATAGAAACCTATCAAATCAAGTCCGATTGACCTCAAATTTTGCACACAAGTCATAAATGACTTAACAGAGCTATGAAAATTTTCGGAACTGGATTCCGACTCCTATATCAAAAAGTCAACTCCCCGGTCAAACTTCCAAACTTAAATTCCTATTTTAGCCATTTCAAGCTTAATTTAACTACGGACTTCCAAATAAAATTCCGAACACGCTCCTAAGTCCAAAATCACTGTACAGAGCTCTTGGAATCATCGAAATTCTATTCTGGGTCGTTTTTTAAAAATATTGACCGAAGTCAAACTTAGCATTTTAGGGCCAACTTAAGGAACCAAGTGTTCCGATTTCAATCCGAACACGTTCAAATCCCAAACCAACCATCCTCGCAAGTCATAAATTAATAAAAGCACATACGGGGAGTTTTATTTAGGAAAACGGGGTTCTAAAAGTCAAAATGACCGGTTAGGTCATTACAATATCAAAATACTAATTGGCCTAATCTTACTTAGTTGCTGAAAACAAATTTCTTTGTTATCCAGGTTAGTGGCTTTACTCATGAAACTAACTAATAGGATGTTTTTGCAATACCTATTCTCTTCTTAACTAACGAATCCTTTTAAAGCTAAATACGAAGCGCTACACCTTTTTTTTTTTTTTTTTGGTTTACAAAGAAAAAAATAAAATAATTAAAAATCTTAATCAAAATTTATTTCTTCGACCCTTGGGTAGTTTGCACTAAAAAGTTGGAACATATGGGAAATACAAGAAAATACATGGCGTTTTAGTGAAATGCCTAGAGATAGTCGAAAATAAAGGATACCCTATTTCAACTTAGTAACTTTAAAGTTGTATTGTGAAATTTTTAAATGTGATATTTGAGAGTGTAACAATAAATTTCATTTACATTTGTTCGTTTAATTTGTAATATACTTCTCGTATTTCCTTAAAAACATATTAAAACAAATGTCGAGACAGTAAGAGGTATTTAGGTTTTTTGAGATTAATCAATATTTAATTTAAAGATTACATCTATAGATTTGTATTAAGGATTTATAAATTTATTATATTTTTCCTTATGTGGATGATGATGAAAAATTAATTTGATTGGATATAATGTTAGAATTAGAATTATTAAAACATGTGCTTGTAATTCAAGCATTTTATACATGTGACGAAAAATTCTATAAAACAAAGATTAGAATTCGCTCTGTTTTAGAGAAGTTTGTTTTTATTTCCTCACTTTTGCTATTCTATTTTATCGTAAAGTATTTTGATATTTTAACAAGCAGAAAAAAATAGATACACATACCTACTACCACGAGTACTCTTATTGTTGTAGCATTAAAAAGAGCTCTTATTATTCAAGGATTTAAATGATGCAGAATAAAATTAAGTTTATCTAATTGCAACAAAAGCTGAAGAAATAAAACTTATAGTTCAAAACAATGATATAATAAAGCGAAACCTATGTGGTATGCCCACTAGAAATACCAGTTAACACCATATATAATTAAAATATTTATTTTACCTTGTATATCTATTTTAAAAATTTATTTTATCATGTATACTTATTGTATTCCAAATTAGAATACTAAATTAGAATATTGTAGTATGTTTGGTTTGGATAATGTAATCCAAATTAGAATGTTGTAATATATTTGGTTTGACTATTATTTTCCAAATTAGAAAATTATGGTATGTTTGATTTGAATAATGTATTCTCAACTAGAATATTATAGTATATTTAGTTTGAATATTGTATTCCAAATTAGAAATTTGTAGTATGTTTGATTTGAATACTATGTTTCTAATTAGAACATTATAGTATATTTAGTTTAAATATTGTATTTTAAATTAAAATATTGTGGTATGTTTGATTTGGATATTGTATTCCAACTTAGAATATTGTAGTATATTTTGTTTGAATACCGTAATTTCAAATCAGAATATTATATTATATTTAGTCTGAATATTGTATTTCAAATTAGGATACAGTAATATGTTTAAATTGAATACTATTGTAGATTATAATATTATAGCATGTTTAGTTTAAATACTATATTCAAATTAGAATATTGTGGTATGTTTAGATTGAATATTGTACTCTTCATTAGAATATTATGGTATATTCGATTCAGATTGTATTCCGAATTAGAATATTGTAGTATATTTTAAAATATTTTGTGATATTTGATGTAATTTCAAAATTAAGATATATCATAAATGTAAGTTTTACAAATAAGTATATTATGAAACTTTCCCAATTCCTAAATTATTGGGCCCGTGCTAGCACGGGCCGACTGCGTCTAATATACATAAGGAAGTGATAGGATTACATGACAGAAAATTATCAAGATGAAAAATATACGAAAAATACAAGGAAAGGAAGGGCTAGTAAAGGGAAAAAATAGGGAGTTTGTAAAAAATTTACTAAAAATTTTAATGACAAAATTGAGATGGGAGGGTTACGTTTAAATGTCTATAACTGCCCTTTTTAACTAGAAATGCATAGAATTTTGAGACAAAGTGTAACGATCCGACTTGTCGTTTTAAGAATTTACGCCCCGTTCAGCGACTTAAGGTCCCGAGCAGTTTTGTAATATGTATTATGACCCGCGTGTGTGGTCGAGTTTAATTTTCGAAAGATTTGGGATTAAACTTAGAGAACAATTCTCATTTTTTGAAGCTTAAATGGAAAGAGTTGACTGGAGAGTTGACTTTTGAGCAAACGACCGGAGAGTTGACTTTTGAGTTGACCGGTAATTTTGGACTTAGGAGCGTGTTCGAAATTTTATTTGGAAGTCCGTAGTTGAATTAGGCTTGAAATGGCTAAAATAGGAATTTAAGTTTGGAAGTTTGATCAGGGAATTGACTTTTTGATAACGGGGTCGAAATCCAGTTCTAAAATTTTTTATAGCTCCGTTATGTCATTTATGACTTGTGTGCAAAATTTGAGGTCAATCGGACTTGATTTAATAGGTTTCGACATCGAATGTAGAAGTTGGAAATTCTTAAGTTTCATTAAGCTTGAATTAGGGTGTGATTTGTGATTTTAGCGTTGTTTGATGTGATTTGAGGTTTCAAATAACTTCGTATGATATTTTAGGACTTGTTGGTGTATTTGGTTGAAGTCCCGAGGGCCTCAGGTGAGTTTCGGATGGTTAACGGATAAAAAGTTGGACTTAAACAACTGCTGCAATTTTTATTCTGCTGGAATTTCGGGGGCAGAAATCGAAGGCCGAGGACCGAAGGCCGATGATGAAGGCCGATGACCGAAGGCCGAGGACCGAAGGCCGTGATTGAGGGCCATGATCGAGGGTCGAGGATCGAAGGCCGAGGACCGAGGGCAGCCTCGACAGAACTGTATGTTATAAAGTAGGGGACTTCATCCCATTTTCCAATTTTGACAAATTGGAGCTTGAGAAGAGGCAATTTTTGGGAGATTTTCAGAGAAAATATCGGGGTAAGTGTTCTTAACTCAATTATGGTTAGATTACCCGAATCCATTATTTGTTTCCATTATTTAATTAGTGTTTTGAGATGGAAATTTGGGAAATTTTTTAGAAATCTCATAAAACGAATTTTTGAGATTTCGATGTTGATTCAGAGTCGTATTTGAGTGAAACTAGTATGGTTGTACTCGTAATTGAATGGATTGTCGGATTTTGTGAGTTTCGTCGGATTTCGAGACGTGGGCTCCACGAGAAATTTTTGAGTTAAATTTCAGATTTCGTTGGAAAATTTGTATTTTCATATGGAATTAATTTCTATAATTAGTATTAACTGAATTGAATTAATTTGAATAGATTTGAGCTGTCCGGAGGATTTATTCAAGCAAGACGGCTATTTTGGAATATCGGCCTAACTCCTTAAAGGTAAGTATCTTACCTAACCTTGAGTGGGGGAATTACCCCTTAGGCATTGAGTCTTACATGAAAATTGTGTATTGAAACCATGTACGCGAGGTGATGAGTACGTACTTGGTTTATATGTGCATATGATATCGGCTGAAATTCGTAGACGCCCTTAAGTATTAAATTGGAAAAATTATTGTAACTTATTAAATCCCTTATTTGTCAATCCTCCTTCCTTGTTTGCCGAGGTTATTTTTATATGATAATTTGGTGTGATTGCTACTTGACTTTTATGTGAACTCTGTGTTTGTTTGAGTTGCCATTTTTATGAAAAACACTTTCATTATTGATTTTACCTATATATAATTAAATGAAAAATTTTAGTTAATAAGATGAATAAATCGATTTAATTCTTGTAGTTGTGATTTAAAAGAGGTGTTGTTTCTTGATGAATTACTTTTCAGTTCACGTTGATAAAAAAATTGGAATTGAATTATAAAGGTCGTGAATCATATTGAGGCAAAGTGCCAAATTGTGAAATATTATTCGGCTGAGTTGTTCACTCCCGAATTTTTTGTTAAGATGTTGTACACATTATGATCGAGTCGTGGGCTCCTTATTGTGGAAAAATAATGTATTATTGATTTCTGTGAAAAGTTATAATATTTGAGCACTTGATGTGCAATTTGTGATATGTTGTAATATTTGAGCACTTGATGTGCAATATGTGATATGTTGTAATATTTAAGCACTTGATGTGCAATTTGTAATATGTTGTAATATTTGAGCACTTGGTGTGCAATTTGTAATATGTTGTAATATTTGAGGACTTGATGTGCAATTTGTGAGATGATGTGATATGTGAGCACTTGAGGTGCAAGTTGTATTATGTTGTGATATTTGGGCACTTGAGGTGCGATTTGTGAAATATTGTGATATTGATACGCATGCGGTGGTATAAGGTCTGGGTGTTGAAACACATGCGGTGAGATAAGGGTGGCTTGATACGCGTGGCTAGTAGGGGAACTACTAGAAGTCATACGGTGTGATAAGGGTGGCTAAAACGCGGGATGTTATTGTCACGACCCTAAATCCATTAAGGTCGTGATGGCGCCGGACACCGCTGTCAGGCAAGCCAACATAATCAGTTAACTTAATTACCCATTTTAGTATTTTTGAAATTAAAATTTTCTCAATTAAATAATAAGGATAGAACTCATAGAGTAAGTGATAAATAATTTAGCAACTAAATTACTAAACAACCCATAATTTCTCCCAAAATCCGATGTCACAAGTGCATGAGCATTTACTAGGGAGTTAAGATAAAATACAACATCTGTCCGGAATACAAATTAGATAGAAAAAATATAATAACTCTGAAGGAGACTGTTAACTGCGGATCGTAATACAGAATGCAGCTCACCTAAGTCCCCACATTTTAATCACACCTCTGCGCCCACAAGGCTGCTAAACATATATGTACCTGCACAATAAAATGTGCAGCAAGTGCAGCATGAGTACGTAAACAACGTGTACCCAGTAAGTATCAAGCATAATCTCGAAGAGGTAGAGACGAGATGGTCGACTTTGACACTCACTAAGGGTCAATAATAATAATTAATAAAATAAAAATAATAAAAATATTTAATTCAACATGATTCACACGATTAACGATAATTTTATTTAACCAACAGAAATAATTAAATTCCTTCAAATGCAACAATTCCCAATCTATTAATTAAATTCACAAGCTGCAATTAAAAAATAGCAAAGTATCGTGTAATTATTATTATTGGGCACGATTTCTGCCGAGGTCGTACGGTTCCATCCAGAGTGTCGTGTACACTGCCGAGGGACGTGCGGCACGATCCATAGATGCATCTATCATGCCGAGGCGTTCGGCCCGCTCCACAAGAAAGGAGGACATTTTCTTATGTACCTCCGGAAGGAGAGTATATTTATTATATGATCAATTCGAGAGAATGAACAATTTCTTTTAACAATTAATTAATTTAAACTGAAAATTAAGCATATAATATTTCCATCATTTACTATCTTTCCCTAACAATTCACAATATATTTTGAATAATTTAATTAAATAAAGGATACAATTTACACACATAATTCATGCTTTAAGTCCTAAACTACCCGGACGTTAGCATAGATAGTAGCTACGTACGGACTCTCGTCACCTCGTGTATACGTATACCCCACAATTAGTAACAATTATTATTTTAACCACCTATGGGGTAATTTTCCCCTCACAAGATTAGACAAGAGACTTACCTTATCTCAAAGCCCACTTCCGATCACGATGTCGTGTAAAAACTTCAATTCGATGCCGAAAATTTTCGAAAATATCCAAAAGTTATATAAAATAATTAATATATGTTCAATAATTCGAATTTAGGCTATTAAATAAATTACCCTAACCAAAAACAGTAACAATTCCTAAAATTCACTCCGGGCCCACGTGCCCGGATTCCGAAAATTTTTGGGTGAAAAAGTTACCCATAATCTCAAGAACTCAATTATCAAATTTCTATTCAATTCCATAGCCATTTTCGGGGTTAAAATCCAAAAATATCAATTTCTAGGTTTTTCTTCAAAATTCCAAATTTCTACAAATTTTTATGTCTAAATCCGTGTATAATCCTTGTATGTAACTCACAACTAGTAGAAATCACTTATCTCATGCTTGATGAAATCCCCTCTTCAAAAGCTCCAAAATTCGCCCCAAGCCGTGTGAAAATGGGTGAAATGAACTCATACCCCGCTCAAAAACATTCTGCCCAGTCCAGGTCCGCCATTCTTCGCGTTCGCGACCAAAGGATCGCGTTCGCGAAGGCGAAAGGTTCCTGACCCAAATTTCCTCTTCGCGTTCGTGTCATACCAGTCGCATTCGCGAAGGCAAGCTGCCCAGACCCCTCGCGTTTGCGTTACCCTTTACGCGTTCGCGTAGGCCAAATGGCCTTAGGCCCAGCTCATCATTTCTTCTACGCGTTCGCGATTGCCCCTTCGCGTTTGCATAGTTTCCTCAGACAACCTCTCCGCGTTTGCGACCTACACCTCGCGTTCGCGATGAAGGATACCAGAACCAACATCAACAGCAGAAAAACACGGGAAAAATGACCTGAAACCAACCCGAAACACACCCGAGGCCCCTGAGACCCCGTCCAATCATACCAACCTATCCCAAAACACGACACAAACTTGCTCAAGGCCTCAAATCGCATCAAACAATATCGAAATGATGAATTTCACATCGATTCAAGCCTAATAAACCATTGAACTTCTAATTCCCACATCCGATGCCGAAACTTATCAAATCAAGTCCGATTGACCTCAAATTTTGCACACAAGTAATAATTGACATTACGGACCTACTCCAACTTTCAAAATCGGAATCCGACCCCGATATCAAAAAGTCTACTCCCGGTCAAACTTCTCAAAACTCATCCAAATTTCTAACTTTCGCCAATTGACGTCGAAATGACCTACGGCTCCAAATCCACTTTCGGACGAGCTCCCAATACCAGTATCATAATACGGAGCTATTCCCAGACTCGGAATCCCAAACGAACATCGATAACATTGAAATACACCTCAACCCAAATTTATGAAATTCTTCCAAATTGCTAATTTCCACAATTGGTTCCGAAACACTCCCGGGTTATCCAAAACCCGATACGGACATACGCCCACCTCTGAAATCATCATACAAACGTGTTGGAACCTTCAAATCCCAATTCCGAGATCGCCTTTTAAAAAATCCAACCTTAGTCAATTCCTCTAACTTAAAGCTTCCGAAATGAGAATTTTCTTTCCAAATAAATTATGAACCTCCGAAATTTCAATTCCGACCAAGCGTATAAGTCGTAATACCTGAAGTGAAGCTACTCATGGCCTCTAACTACTGAACGACGCGCTAGGGCTCACAACGACCGGTCAGGTCGCTACATTTTCTCTCACTTAAACATACGTTCGTCCTCGAACGTGCTAAAGACTGTTCTAGAGTTATCCAAATTCACTGTTTAACACCTCGTGCACCTACCCGTGCCATCACCATCCCAGTTTGGCACCTCATTTCAAACCGGACGGAAGGTCCTCCCTTTTTATTCCATCAATAAGCCTTAGAACCAATTCCAACCTCCGAATTTCTTTACAATACCTTATTCTAACATACGAAACCGTATCAATCACTACATACTGTGCTAAAACACGATTGTGCTTCTATGCAAAAAAAAAAAATCATACCATGTACCGCATAACTCATTTTCCCAAGGCAACATCCTCTAACCACAATAACTGGAATTTCACGAATCTGATGCTCGCAATACACCTCATAATACAAATAAGCCCGATTTCAATCCTTACAATACTGCTATGACAGAGAATATGCATAGAAATTCATAACCACCTGCTGAATCAATCAAATCATGGAGTCGCCCCTCCTGACAAGGACCATTACCTCCTTCTGAACTGAATAGCGATATTTGTTCCTTATTATACCTTATATAAATCTGGTTGTACTGATTTCCGGTCCAATACTCTCGTCTCACCCAGTATAAGCTACACATGCAATAAGCCACCTCAAACCCTGACCAAGATCTCGTATGACGCCAACAATGCACCTACATGCCACAAACTCGAATGTGATACATATGAAAAAATGAAATCTGGAAAGAACTACTCAACCCGCGTAACTAATTTAACAACTGAAAAGATGTCATGAATCTTTCTCAGAAAAATGCGAACAAAACACACATGAATAGATATAGGGAAATGTGCCCAACATCATGCTATTTTGGCGTGCAACCCAATTCACATATAATACCCGTGGCGGCGTGCCACCCGATCCAATCATGTTACCCGTGGTGGCGTGCCACCCGATCCACACGCAATATTCTAAGGAAAACACACCTCGAACCGTAACTCTTATACTCACGAATGCCTGAATATCAACCATAAGCACGCCAAGTGCATAATGTAAATCCTGGGGAGACGGATAGCATCATACGCTATAAAACTCAATCATATCTAAGGTGCGATATATGATCTGCATCTCAAAAGACATCCTGCTCACATAATACCACCGATGTGCGGGACCTCAACACATTATACAAATAATGAAGTCATCTCACAGCCCACATGGCACAATAAAGTATCATCTGAAATAGTTGGCGACGAAATTTAACATCCTACACCCGAATATTCTTCCATAAGGAATGCAATGCTGGATGAACACACCCAGGATGGTGTAGAGTACACATCCACATTTGAACCCATCAACGGACCTCAAACCGTTTCTGATCATACCACGCTTGGGTAAATAATCTCTCAAGGATCCACAATGACCCTTTTTCTATGACATGCAAGAACAACCATCGAATTCGAAACAAACTTTCACCATTCTCAACCAACTGAATAGAGCGCCCTTCAGGCATAATTTCTCAAATTAGTATTAGTACCACAATCTCTATACTTGGTCTCGATCTCTAATCAATTAAGTGACTACAGGTCATACTTATATAATCTTCCCGTGGAGTACGCTCCCACGACCTTCCGCACTAGACCACAAGTCTGCACATCCATACCACCGGCCACACAAATGCTGAAAAGCGAATCAAGGATCTGCATATCAATACACAAAGCCTCTTACACATGACACCGATCTCAGGTGATGCTGAAGACAATACTAGCTTGCTTTAAACCTCTAAATCCTTTTCTGCTCATCCGAGCTTGTGACATTCTTGTCAAAACCGAACCGCAAACTCGATCCTCAACTTCCAATTCCATACCTCTCACCGCACTTATCATGCCAATATGCGAGGGTACAAGAATTCCATCATAACTCTTGAACCACTAATAAACCAAACATTTCATCATACAACAACCTTTTGCTTAACTCAATTCAGGAGAACCATTGCAACACGCTACTGAATTCCCATAACCGCAGGAAATAAACTCCTCAAGTAGTGGTCTAAACCACCATAATTCTTCTGGGATCCATCTACCCAACAAGGCCATTTGAATCACTACCTCCCAATCAATCAGTTATTGATGGCTGTCAAGCCTGCACGTATAACCACAAATCACATGTTATAACTTCACACACCGGATGAACCGATCATTGCCACAATCACGCCAATTTAGCCATTGCAACCAACCAAACTTCTTTAAATTTACCCTTGACATGCCTTAGAAATAACGTTAGCTCCATTCACAACATATCAAACTCAATTCGCACTCATCCCGAGTGACTCGAATCGCGAGATTACATCATCTCAATACCTATGAATCACCTCATACCTTTCTCCAGCGTACGATAGCATCTCTGACTGATATACACATTATACAGAACCTCCCGCAAATCCTAAGCCATTTCTTTATTTCCTCCAACACTGCACCGCTTACCCGATAATAACATAGAATACTCCAAGTCCCGTTCGCAATCTACTACAAAACTCGATCCTTAACCATACAACGAAATCGAAATCTTCAAGTGTCGTACTTAAATTCTTGAACTCACTGAACCGTTGCGAAGAGTCACCACTCTGACCTAGTCTCGAATATAACCAAACTTCATTGCCCCGTTAGTACATGAATACCCTCACAAAAAAGCACTCAGCTAGATCACTTTCCATGTACATCACCTCCACATGAAGCATAAACCCTGAGTCTTCCCAAAGCCTGAACATGAATTCATAAAACTAATTACAGCACACATTCCTCAAATCCCTTGCTCAAATTGCCATTGATGTCCTTTTTCCTTAGTTGAAATGACCCACCAATACATCGATAACCAGAATCCTCACAAATAGACAATCCTGCAATCCAATTGTAGAAGGTGGGTCTCTCCCACTTAGCTTGAAGCTACAATTACATAACTCTGGAACCCACGAAGATTTCTTATCCCCTATTGACATGATCTTGCACAATAAACCTGTCAAATTCCCTTGAAATCCTTATGTTAAACATTTCATGAAGATTCTGAATCACTAGCCACATTCACATATTCGATCTCTTACTGGATAACCAGTAAAATTCTTCATAGAAGCTCCATCAACACCACGCACCCGCTAACCTTCTCACAGGAGATATCCCACCTGTGGAAATTCCATGCTGACATCCTCCAACAACGATGCATCGAGTACTATTACCACTAAACCAACAACTCATCCTGAGCCCATGCTCATTCACCAGCTGTACAAGTCCGTTCACTCCCCGTTGATATCAACTAAAGGTGCAACGATACATCCCAATCCAAAGTCATGTTGCATCCCACTACATATTAAGCAACTCCCTCATGTCACGCCCAATCTTCCTCGATATAGCAGCCAATATTACAACTTAAGTCCGTAGACCTAGTCACTATCCATCATGAATCCCAATTCACTCCAAACTTTCCTCAATACGTGTAATTATCCTACCATGTAACCCATATGCTACCTTGCCACTCTCCCACTTTGGCCAAACCCTCTCCTTTAAACAACTACTTGACTTCTATTTCTCATACTTGGCCTTCTAGGAACTTAACCACCACAAGATACCTCTCACATGTCCTTCCTCGTCCTCCGCTGCCCAGTTGTTGCCTTAACCCAAAATCCGTCTCTGTAGCACATGAACCAATAGTTCGCTACCAGATTTAAACCTCTCCGAAGATCATCCTTCTCGAGACATCAACACTAGGAACACCGATTTGATCCCGCACCACTGCACACCGCAATTTCTGACAACTGTTTCCCCGACACCAATTCCTAACACCCCGCCGTGAAAGCGAGTTGAAGAAAACCATAATACCGGCGAACCTTAATGCATTTTAACAAGGTGATGACACCCCATCATAATTGAGAACTCTACCATGCTCGAAAGTATCACGCCTCATTACTCCATCAATCCCAAACCTAAACATCCATAGTACGATTACCTTTCCATTCCTGGGATTAAACGCTGAACCTCTACATCATGTACTGAGAAAAACCTTCTTTCAATTTATTCACTGCATCGGCACATAAACGAGCACCCCACCATTACATCAATTCTATGAGATAATAACTCATGAACATCGTAGCAACCTGTGCATAGCCTCAAAAACCATCCGAAATATAGCTACTGAGCTAAAATAACAGTAACATAGTTCTGCAAGGTGACGACAATAGCCCAATCAATTATGCGGGGAGAAACATCCTGTACCACATCTGTAGTACCATTATAATTCCTCAATTCCTAATTTATAACAAGCGCTTCATGTCGCATAAGGTCGAGTAGGAAAGAAACAAAGGCATAAGCCTCAAAGAAATCGAATCGCAAGATGAGTAATCAAGAAGGGAAATGCTCATAACAGCCCTGTAGCCTCTCGAAGATAAGTACATACATCTCCGTACCGATCTGCAAGACTCTACAAGACTTGCTCATGACTCGTGAGACCTAAGTGAACCTAGTGCTCTGATACCATGTTGTCACGATCCAAAATCCATTAAGGCTTTGATGGCGCCGGACACCGCCTTTTATGATACCATGGTGTGAACTTTATGTTTGTTTGAGTTGCCATTTTTATGGAAAACACTTTCATTATTGATTTTACCTACATATAATTAAATGAAAAAATTTAGTTAATAAGATGAATAAATCTATTTATTTCTTGAAGTTGTGATTTAAAAGAGGTGTTGTTCCTTGATGAATTACTTTTCAGTTCACGTTGTTGAAAGTTTGGAATTGAATTATAAAGGCCGTGAATCATATTGAGGCAAAGTGCCAAATTGTAAAATATTATTCGGCTGAGTTGTTCACTCCCGAACATTTTGTTAAGATGTTGTACACATTATGATCGAGTCGTGGGCTCCTTATTGTGGAAAAATAATGTATTGTTGATTTCTGTGGAAAGTTGTAATATTTGAGCACTTGATGTGCAATTTGTGATATGTTGTAATATTTGAGCACTTGATGTGCAATATGTGATATATTGTAATATTTGAGCACTTGATGTGCAATTTGTAATATGTTGTAATATTTGAGCACTTGATGTGCAATTTGTGATATGTTGTAATATTTGAGCACTTGATGTGCAATTTGTGATATGATGTGATATGTGAGCACTTGAGGTGCAAGTTGTATTATGTTGTGATATTTGGGAACTTGAGGTGCGATTTGTGAAATATTGTGATATTGATACGCATGCAGTGGTATAAGGTCGGGTGTTGAAACACATGCGGTGAGATAAGGGTGGCTTGATACGCGTGGCTAGTAGGGGAACTACTAGAAGTCATACGGTGTGATAAGGGTGGCTAAAACGCGGGATGTTATTGTCACGACCCAAAATCCATTAAGGTCGTGATGGCACCGGACACCGCTGTCAGGCAAGTCAACCATAATCAATTTAACTTAATTGCCCATTTTAGTATTTTTGAAATCAAAATTTCCTCAATTAAATAATAAGGATAGAACTCATAGAGTAAGTGATAAATAATTTAACAACTAAATTACTAAACAACCCATAATTTCTCCCAAAACCCGGTGTCACAAGTGCATGAGCATTTACTAGGGAGTTAAAATAATATACAGCATCTGTACGAAATACAAATTAGACAGGAAAAATATAATATCTCTGAAGGAGACTCTGTTGACTGCGGATCGTAATACAAAATGCAGCTCACCTAAGTCCCCACATTTTTATCACACCTCTGCGCCCACAAGGCCGCTAAATATATATGTACATGCACAATAAAATGTGCAGCAAGTGCAGCATGAGTACGTAAATAACGTGTACCCAGTAAGTATCAAGCCTAATCTCGAAGAGGTAGAGACGAGATGGTCGACTTTGACACTCACTAAGGGTCAATAATAATAATTAATAAAATAAAAATAAAAAAATATTTAATTCAACATGATTCACAGGATTAACGATAATTTTATTTAACCAACATAAATAATCAAATTTCTTCGAATGCAACAATTCTCAATCTATTAATTAAATTCACAAACTGCAATTAAAAAATAGCAAAGTATCGTGTAATTATTATTATTGGGCACGATCTCTGCCGAGGTCGTACGGCCCGATCCAGAGTAACGTGTACACTACCGAGGGACGTGTGGCATGATCCATAAATGCATCTATCCTGCCGAGGCGTTCGGCCCGCTCTACAAGAAAGGAGGACATTTTCTTATGTACCTCCGGAAGGAGAGTATATTTATTATAAGATCAATTCCAGAGGATAAATAATTTATTTTAACAATTAATTAATTTAAACAGAAAATGAAGCATATAAGATTTTCATATTTTACTATCTTTCCCTAACAATTCACAATATATTTTAAATAATTTAATTAAATAAAGAATACAATTTACACACATAATTCATGCTTTGAGTCCTAAACTACCCGGACTTTAGTATAGATAGTAGCTACGTACGGAATCTTGTCACCTCGTACGTACGTAGCCCCCACAATTAGCAACGATTATTATTTTAATCACCTATGGGGTAATTTCCCCCTCACAAGATTAGACAAGAGACTTACCTTGTCTCAAAGCCCACTTCTGATCACGATGTCGTGTAAAAACTTCAATTCGATGCTGAAAATTTTGAAAATATCCAAAAGTTATATAAAATAATTAATACATGTTCAATAATTTGAATTTAGGCTATTAAATAAATTACCCTAACCAAAAACGATAACAATTCCTAAAATTCACCCGGACCCACGTGTCCGGATTCCTAAAATTTTTGGGTGAAAAAGTTATCCATAATCTCAAGAACTCAATTATCAAATTTCTATTCAATTCCATAGCCATTTTCGGGGTTAAAATCCAAAAATACTAATTTCTAGGTTTTTCTTCAAAATCCTAAATTTTTACAAATTTTCATGTCTAAATCTGTGTATAATCCTTGTATGTAACTCACAACTAGTAGAAATCACTTATCTCATGCTTGATGATGAAATCTCCTCTTCAAAAGCTCAAAAAATCGCCCCAAGCCGTGTGAAAAATGGGTGAAATGAACTCAAACCCCGCTTAAAAACATTCTGCCCAGCCCAGGTCTGCCCTTCTTCGCGTTCTCGACTAAAGGATTGCGTTCCCGAAGGCCAAAGGTTCCTGACCCAAATTTCCTCTTCGCGTTCGTGTCATACCGGTCGCGTTCGCGAAGGCCAGCTGCCCAAACCCCTCGCGTTCGCGTTACCCTCTACGCGTTCGCGTAGGCCAAATGGCCTTAGGCCTAGCTCATCATTTCTTCTACACGTTCGCGATTGCCCCTTCGCGTTGAAGGATACCAGAACCAGCATCAAGGCATCGCTAACTTCCACAATTGGTTTCGAAACACTCTGGAACCAATTGTGGAAGTTAGCGATGCCATCCTAAACATCAAGGCATCCTTATTCGCAAACGCGGGTTATCATCGCTAACTTCCACAGGTTGGCATCGCTAACTTCCACAATTGGTTCCGAAACACTCCCGGGTTATGCAAAATCCGATACAGACATACGCCCACCTCCGAAATCATCATACAAACTTGTTGGAACCTTCAAATCCCGATTCCGAGATCGCCTTTTAAAAAATCCAACCTTAGTCAATTCTTCCAACTTAAAGCTTCCGAAATGAGAATTTTCTTTCCTAATAAATTCTGAACCTCCGAAATTTTAATTCCGACCACGCGTACAAGTCGCAATACCTGAAGTGAAGCTACTCATGGCCTCTAACTGCTGAACGACGTGCTAGGGCTCAAAACGACTGGTCGGGTCATTACAGCTATTTCTGGAAAAATAATTTCTTTAAAATTAAATGTGAAGGCTCCCGCGATGATATAAGAAAATGTGATATTGTGAATTTATTTATGATTTGGGACCACAAGGCGGTACCTCGGGAGTGCCCTGTTGGTATTTATTTATTTATGTTCTTGTCTTGGGTGATTTTGTTTCATTTAATATGTAAGTTCTTGTCTTCTTCCGTGATGTACTAGTTAGCTTTATTATTATGTGTTTTGTGCTCCTAGTTGTATCGTGTTAGCTTTGGATTTTTAGCACGAGACTCTGAAGAAGTATATTTCTTATTTTTCTTACTGATTTTCGATGATTAAGTTGATTTAAATAAAAGAAATTATTATTATGTTTTAAATTAAATAGTTTTACATCCAAGTTAGTAGTTTATCTGATGCTTTAATTTAAGTGTAATGTTATTTTCTTCACCCAAATGATTTCTAAAATAAATTTATTTCTTTGTTGATATCTTACTTGATTTAAAAATTATAAACTAACTTTAGTGGAAATAAATTGATCATGGGGATATTATATACATTGATATTATTGGCATGTGAGTTGTCCGTGCAGTTGTGATAGAAATATGGGCACGAGGTGCCGTAAAAATATGAAAGTGGGCTAAGACCCGTATGTTTATGATTTTGAAATGAGGTGTCACAAGGTGACTTTTATTTGAAAGAATTATATTCAAAATATTATTTCAAAAATTCGGAAGGTATTTATTCGAAAGAATTATATGTGAAAGATTTATATTTGAAGGACATGTTTAATTGGTTGTACTTGTGTTCCTTATTCGTCTGAGCAATAATTATGATATTCTTGTTGCCTTGCTGTTATATCACTGGTTGATTTTGTTGTTATCATTGCTAGTTATTTTCCAGTACTATTGTATACTGCTATATTGCACAGGTTATTTGACTAGTGAGTGTCTTGACTGTACCTCGTCACTACTCCACCGAGGTTAGTCTTGATACTTACTGGGTACCGACTGTGGTGTACTCATACTACACTTCTGCACATTTTTGTGCAGAGCCAGGTATTGGAGATATCAGACTCGGACAGAGTTAGTGTGTTGATTGCAAGGATTCAAGGTAGAGTTGCTTGGCCGTCAGAGTCCCTTGGAGTCTTTCCATTTTATTGTACTGTCAACTCTTATTAGAACAGTATTGTATATTCGATCTTTTAGATTCATTGAATATATTCAGTTAGAGTTCGTGACTCAGTGTTACCAATCTTGGGAAGGTGTTATAATTATTTTCTCTATTGGTTTCGATTTTAAAAAAAAGGCTTGAATCGTAATTGTAATCGGCTTACCTAGTCTTAGAGACTAAGTGCCATCACGACGCATGTGGTGGGATTTTGGGTCGTGACAAGTTGGTATCAGAGCTCTAGGTTCATAGATTTTACGAGTCACGAACGAGTTTAGTAGAGTCTTGTGGATCGGTACGGAGACGTCTGTACTTATCTTCGAGAGGCTACAGAACTGTTAGGAAATTTTCACTTCTTTCATACCTTATCGTGCAGCATTTATTCAGCTTGAAGCATATATCTTATGTTCTTTTGCATCCACTTGTGTATGAAATTGCGCACTTGGTATCAACTATGCGCCAACGGTTCGTGATACTATAGAGGGGTTATGAGGGAGCCAGGGTTGCTCAACCATTGTTATGATGTGCCGTCCAGATCGAGGATGCGAAAGTATTGAGAGATCATTCAGTTGTGCACATGGGGCGCAACAATTTTTGACATCTGGTTGATAAGTATGATCTTGAGAAGGTTTAATTAATTGCCTAATCATCCCAATCGTGGTAAGTTCACGAGGTGGATGTAGATCTGAAGATAGTTGGTGGTATTAGAGACTATGTAGTTCATATAAGATTTCTATTTAGCGAAGGGTATATACTAGCAGCCAAGGCACTGGAGGAAGTGAGTTTAACTATCATGAGGATGACATGCGCCAAATAAATGGCTGGAGGTGTCTTATGACCGGTGTCGTACGAACGATGAAGGTTAGTGTTGTGGATCATCAGACTGTGTCCTATTGCTTCGCGCCAAGTGGGGGGAGTCCAATATCAACGATCATATTGCGGGGTCATGTGTTATATCAGTTTTGGCCTGAGATGTATTTATGTGGTATTGAAAGGTTCTCAGAAATTTGTATATGATTAAGAGTTGAGATTTGTATGGGATGATGCTGGGACTTGCGGTATTCCCGCTTCCTTAATAATTCTACATTTCAGTACCAGCGGGGTCACAAAAATAATTTCAGAATACTCGGGGTACTACAGTAAGTTCTTTTAATGCACCACCGACACGGGGTTCCTATAATGGTTATTCCAATTATCCGGCAGAGAGTCAGTATGAGCAGCCAAACCCGCAGAGGGGTTGTTATCAGTGTGATTGTACTAGGCAATTCATGAGCGAATGTCCCAGACTTGGGAGAGATGGATTTCATCAGAATACTTAGGCTACAAGCTTTATTCCAGTTAATACTCCACGTGCACAGCCAGTTAGGGGTGGAGGATAGGAGGGTAGAGGGCGCCAAAGAGGGGGAGGGCCCCATTTCCCCATTTACTGCTCAATTTATGCTTTACAGTTGTTTTATGAGTTACCGGGTTAGTTGGTTCGGGTCCGGAAGGAATTCGCAGTGAAATGAGATACTTAGTCTCATAATTAAAAATTTAAGTTAGAAAAGTTGACCGGATATGGACTTATATGTAAACGATCTCGGATCTAAATTTTTATGATTCCAATAGCTCTGTATGGTAATTTTGGGCTTAGGAGCGTGTCCGTAAAAAATTTTGGAGGTACGTAGAGGAATTAGGTTTGAAATGCCGAAAGTTGAATTTTTGGGAAGTTTGATCGGAGGGTTGACTTTTTGATATCGGGGTTGAAATCCAATTCTAAAATTTTTAATAGGTCTGTTATGTCATTTATGACTTGTGTACAAAATTTGAGGTCAATCGGACGTGATTTGATAGGTTTCGACGTAGTTTGTAGAAATGGAAAGTTTCAAAGTTCATTAGGCTTGAATCTATGTGTGATTCGTGTTTTTAGTGTTGTTGGATGTGATTTGAAGACTCAACTAAGTTCGTATAATATTTTAGGACTTGTTTGTATATTTGGTTGAGGTCCCGAGGGCCTCGGATGAGTTTCGGATGGTTAACAGATCAAAAAGTGGACTAAAATAGCTGCTGCAATTTCCTTCTGCTGCAAAATCCATCTCCCAGAATCGAGTCCAGAATCGAGCCCAGAATCTCCCAGAATCGAGCCCCGAATCGTGCACAGAAATGGGCCATGATTGAGCCCAGGATCTAAGCCACGGTCGAAGGCAGGGTCGAGGGCGATGATCGAGCCCAGGATTGAAGCCACGGTTGAAGGCAGGATCGAAGGCCAGGGTCGAGGGCCATGATCGAGGACCAGGATCGAGGGCCCAGAATCGAAGCCACGATCGAAGGCAGGATCGAAGGCCAGGGTCGAGGGTCATGATCGAGGGCCAGGATCGAGGGTCAGAATCGAGGCCCAGGATCGAGGAACACGATCGAAGGCCCAGGATCGAGGCAGAATCGAGGGCTGTCTGGGCAGAATTATAAAGCAGGGGACTTCGTCCCATTTGCCATTTTTGACAAATTGGAGCTTGAGGAGATGCGATTTTTGATAGATTTTCAAGAAAAACTTGAGGTAAGTTCCTTTTGATCATTTCTACTCCATAATATTGAATTATCATCGAATAATCCGACTAGATTACATGTTTTTGAGGTGTAAATCGGAGATTTGAACTTAGAAATTTGGATATAAGATTTGTAGATTTGAGGGTCGAGTTGAGGCCGGATTTTGGTAAAAGTGGTATGGGTAGACTCGTGGTTGAATAGTCTTTCAGATTTTGTAACTTTTGTCGGGTTCCAAGACGTGATGTTTAAGCTAAATTTTGGATTTTTTATGGAAAATTAGTATTTTTTTATGGAATTAATTCCAATAAATTTTATTGACTGAAACAAATTATTTGTGACTAGATTCGAGCCATTCAGAGACCGATTTGCGAGGCAAAGGCATAGCAGAGTAAAGAATTTCACGTTTTGAGGTAAGTAACAGTTATAAATCTTGTCCTAAGGGTATGAAACCCCAAATTTTGTGTCATGTGATTATTTTTTGAGGTCACGCACATGCTAGGTGACGGGCTTGTGGGCGTGCGCCGAAGGGATTGTGACTTGGTCTGTCCCGTGAAACTATAAAGTTGAATAACTTGTTGTTAGCTATAATCTCTCTTTGTGTTGAAGAAATTTGACTGTAAATCATGTTACAAATCATGCTTAGGCTATGTGATAGTACTGTTGGGACCCACAGAGGTCGCGTACTTGTTGAATTATTTGCTAATAACTGTCTTATACTTAGTCAAGATTTTACTTGTGCATCATACCTCAGTCTTTCTTGATATTTGTTGATTTACTATGTTATCTTTGTTTGGGCTGATCTTTGTGATTTTCGAGAGCCCGAGAGACTAGAGAGGTTGAGGACTGAGTAAGGACGAGGGCTTGTCGGTGAGGTAAGGATATATGGCACGTGAGTTGTCCATGCGAATTATGACGCTTGGGCTGTAGGAGCCCCTCCGGAGTCTGTACACCCCAGTGAGCGTGAGTACCCATTGAGTGTGAGTGCTGAGGGCTGAGAGCCGAATGGTTGAGCTGTTGTGACGAGTTGAGTGACTGTTGCCCTGAGAGGCTGTACTTGCTTTTCATTTGTTGTTGCAATTAGTTGCTATCTGTCATTGTTGTGAAATACTCTGAAATATTTTATATCCGGATTACACGAACTTGAAATGTATAAAACTGATTTGACTTAAACTGTTGGAATTGAAAGCATGTCTATTCTTTGCTGGAATTACTGAAAGTGAACTATAACTGTATAGCTCGTCACTATCTTCAGTTCTTTAGTTATTATTGTTACTTGCTGAGTTTGTTGTACTCATACTATACCCTGCACTTCATGTGCAGATCCAGGTGCTTCTGGACATAGCGGGTGTTGATTCTCTCGTACAGTTGATCTTCCGGAGATTCAGAGGTAGCTGCCGTATTTCGCAGACCTTGTCTCTCCTTCCCTATCTCCTTGTTTATTGTATTTTGGTCTTAGACTAATATAGATCGTATTTTTCCAGACTTGTATTCATATTAGATGCTCATGTACTCAGTGACACCAGGTTTTGGGGAGTGTTCTTATCAGTATTTGTGGGATTTTGTATTGTATTTAAATATTATATTTTCAAACTTAAAAGAAAGTGTGGTTTATTTATATTATCGGCTTACCTAGTGTCGAGATAGGCGCCATCACGACAGGTTGGAATTTTGGGTCGTGACAAGTTGGTATCAGAGCCTAGGTTACATAGGTCTCACGAGTCATGAGCAGGTTTGGTAGAGTCTTGTGGATCGATACAAAGACGTCTGTACTTATCTTCGAGAGGCTGCAGAACCCTTAGGAAAATTTCACTTTCTTGTATTCTATTATGCGAATTTGTTAATTCCGAAAACTAAATTTCTGTTATTCTATTCTCTCACAGATGGTGAGGACACGTACTACCGGATCGGACGGTCAGCCACCAGTGCCACCAGTTAGGGCTGCAAGAGGCCAGGGCCATGGTAGAGGCTGAGGCCGAGGTAGAGGTCGAGGTATAGCTTGTGCAGCAGTTGGACCAGCACCTGTAGTACCACCAGTTGCTCCAGCTCAGGAGAAGATTCTAAATATAGTTGATTTGGCGGGATCAGCTCAGGCACCAGCTGTGCCCATCGAGATTCCAGGCCTTCAAAAGACTTTGGCCCAGATATTGACAGTTTGCACTGGTCTTGCTCAGGTGGTTTCGGCTCAGGTCGCACCTGCCACTTCTCAGGCCGGGGGAGGTACTCATACCCCTATTGCCTGTACTCCAGACCAGGTAGTACAGGGACTTCCTTTACTGGGGGCACAACCAGCCCAGCCTGTTGCAGTTGCTTAGGCCCCGGTAGTTCCTGTTATGGCAGATGATGAGCAGAAGATATTTGAGAGGCTTCAACCTCTACCATTTAGCGGTGCTGAGTCAGAGCATGCTCAGGGTTTTCTGGATAAGTGTCAATAGATTCTTCGGACAACAGGTATTCTAGAGACCAGTGGGGTCTCGTTCACTACTTTTCAGTTTTCTGGGGCTGCCTTCAGATGGTGGGAGTGTAGGCCGGTCAGTGCAGCACCCCTTACCTGGCAGCAGTTCTCCGGTCTATTCTTTGAGAAGTTCGTGCCTCAGTCCCGCAGAGAAGAGCTGTGCAGGCAGTTCGAGCAGCTTCGTTAGGGTGATATGTCCGTGACACAGTATGAGATGAGATTTTCAGAATTGGCCCGTCATGCTATCTAGTTGATTCCCATAGACAGGGAAAGGATCAGGAGGTTCATAGATGTCCTCACTTTTCAGCTGCGATTACTCATGACTAGAGATAGAGTGTCTGGTGCTACTTTCAATGAGGTGGTTGACATTGCTCGTCAGATTGAGATGGTTTGCAGTCAGGAAAGGGTTGAGAGGGAGGCTAAGAGGCCTCGTGGTTCAGGTGATTTCAGTGGTGTTCCTTCAGGGGGTCAGGTTTACCGCGGTAGGGGTCATTTTTATAGACATGCTCAGACGGGTCGTCCCGCTCATCGTGGTGCATCATCTAGCCACGGTTCTTATAGTACTCACTCAGTCCAGTCTTCATTCAGTGCACTACCAACGCAGATTTCTCATCATGCCTTGTCCGCTCAGGCTTCTACAGGTAATTCCTCGGGTTATCAGGAGCAGCAGTTCCGTTAGAGGAGGAGTTGTTTCGAGTGCGGAGAATTGGGTCATTTCAAGAGAGATTGTCCTAGGCTATTGAGTGGGGCTCTACAACAGTGTTCTTGACCAGCGGCACCAGCACCGGCACTAGCAGTTACACAACCCGCCCAGCCAGCTCGAGGTGGGGGTCAGGCAGCTAGGGGTCGCCCATTAAGGGGAGGCCAATCAGGTGGCGGTCAGGCCCGATTCTATGCTTTTCCTGCCAGGCCAGATGTTGTTGCTTCAGATGCAGTGATCACAGGTATTGTTTTAGTGTGCCACAGGGAGGCTTCTATATTATTTGACCCTGGTTCCACTTATTCATATGTATCATCGTATTTTGCTCATTATCAGGATATTCCCTGTGAGTCCTTAGTTTCACCTGTCTGTGTATCTACACCGGTGTGTGGTATTATTAATGTAAACTGTGTGTATCGATCGTGTGTGATGACTATTGGGGAACTAGAGACTAGAGTTGATCTATTATTACTCGGTATGGTTGATTTCGAAGTAATCCTGGGTATGGATTGGTTGTCTCCATG
This sequence comes from Nicotiana tabacum, assembly GCF_000715075.1. Classification (NCBI taxonomy): domain Eukaryota; kingdom Viridiplantae; phylum Streptophyta; class Magnoliopsida; order Solanales; family Solanaceae; genus Nicotiana; species Nicotiana tabacum. Next base: position 149,048,423 of record NC_134083.1, read on the forward strand.
TCATGCTATTCTGGACTGTCATGCAAAAATCGTGACGTTGACGATGTCGGGGTTGCCAAAGGTTAAATGGAGAGGTTCTCTAGATTTTGTTTCCAGCATGGTAATTTCTTATTTGAAGGCCCAACGTATGGTTGGAAAGGGATGTTTGTCATATTTGGCCTTTGTGAGAGATGTTAATGCAGATACTCTTATTATTGATTTAGTACCGGTCGTGCGAGACTTTTCGAATGTATTTCCTGCAGACCTGCCGGGTATGCCACCCAACAGGGATATTGATTTCGGTATTGACTTGGTGCAGGGCACTCAACCCATTTCTATTCCTTCGTATCGTATGGCACCAGTGGAGTTAAAAGAATTGATAGAGCAACTTCAGAAACTCCTAGAAAAGGGGTTTATTATGCCTAGTGTGTCACCTTGGGGTGCACCGGTTCTGTTTGTTAAGAAGAAAGATGATACTATGCGGATGTGCATTGATTATAGGCAGTTGAACAAAGTTACAATCAAGAATAAATCTCCTTTGCCGCATATTGATGACTTATTTGACCAACTTTAGGGAGCGAGGGTATTCTCCAAAATTGATTTGAGATCGGGATATCACCAGTTGAAAATTCGGGATTCAGATATTCTAAAGACGGCATTCAGAACTCGTTATGGCCACTACGAATTTCTTGTGATGTCTTTTGGGCTAACCAATGCCCCAACAACATTAATGCATTTGATGAATAGTGTATTCCAGCCATATCTTGATTTATTTGTCGTATTATTTATTGATGATATTCTGGTGTACTCACGTAGTCAGGAGGAGAATGCACAACACTTGGGTATTGTATTACAGAGGTTGAGAGAGGAGAGACTTTATGCCAAATTCTCTAAGTGTGAGTTCTGGCTTAGTTCAGTGGAATTCTTGGGACATATAGTGTCCAGTGAAGGAATTAAGGTAGATTCGAAGAAAATAGAGGCAGTTCAAAATTGGCCCAGACCATCTTCATTTATTGAGATTCAAAGTTTTCTCAGCTTGGCTGGTTATTATCGTCGCTTCGTGGAGGGTTTCTCGTCTATTGCATCGCCTATGACTAAATTGACCCAGAAAAGTGCTCCTTTCAGGTGGTTGGATGGGTGTGAAGAGAGCTTTCAGAAGCTCAAAAACAGCTTTGACTATAGCTCCAGTATTGGTGTTGCCTATAGGTTCAGAGTCTTATACTGAGTATTGTGACGCATTGCGTATTGGTCTCGGTGCAGTACTGATGCAAGAGAGTAGGGTTATTGCCAATGCGTCCAGACAGTTAAAGGTGCATGAGAAGAATTATCCAGTCCACGATCTTGAGTTAGCAGCTATTGTTCATGCCTTGAAAATTTGGCGGCATTACTTGTACGGTGTCCAGTGTGAGGTATATACCGATCATCGGAGTCTACAACATTTGTTTAAACAGAAGGATCTTAATTTGCGGCAGCGAAGGTGGTTAGAGTTGCTTAAGGATTATGATATCACCATTCTCTATCATCCCGGAAAGGCCAATGTAGTGGCTGATGCCTTGAGTCTTAAGGCTGAGAGTTTGGGCAGCTTAGAATACTTACCGGTAGTAGAGAGGCCTTTAGCATTGGATGTTCAAGCCTTGGCCAACCAGTTTGGTAGATTGGATGTTTCCGAGCCGAATCGAGTTTTGGCTTGTGTGGTTTCTCGATCTTCTTTATATGATCACATCAGAGAGTGCCAGTATGATGATCCACATCTGCTTGTCCTTAGGGACACGGTTCAGCACTATGATGCCAAGGAAGTCACTATTGGAGATGACGGTGTATTACGGATGTAGGGCAGGCTATGTGTGCCTAATGTAGATGGTTTGTGTTAGCTGATTCTCAAGGAAGCTCATAGTTCGTGGTACTCTATTCATCCAGGCGCCGCGAAGATGCATCAGGATATGAGGCAACACTATTGGTGGAGGCGAATGAAGAAAGATATAGTTGGATTTGTAGCTCGGTGTTTAAATTGTCAACAGGTAAAGTACGAGCATCAGAGACCGGGTAGATTACTACAGAAACTTGAAATTCCGGAGTGGAAGTAGGAACGTATTACCATGGACTTCGTAGTTGGGCTCCCACGGACTTTGAGAAAGTTTGATGTTGTTTGGGTGATAGTAGATCGGTTGACCAAATCTGCGCATTTTATTCCAGTTGGTACTAATTATTCTTCGGAGCGGCTGGCTGGGATTTATATTCGCAAGATTGTTTGCCTACACGGTGTGCCACTGTCCATCATTTCAGATCGGGGCATGCAGTTTACATCACAATTTTAGAGAGCAGTGCTGCGAGAATTAGGCACACAGGTTCAGTTGAGTACAACATTTCACCCTCAGACGGACGGATAATCCGAGTGCACTATTTAGATATTGGAGGATATGCTACGCACTTGTGTCATTGATTTTGGGGGTCCTTGGGATCAATTTTTGCCATTCACGGAGTTTGCTTACAATAATAGCTACCAGTCAAGCATTCAGATGGCTCCATATGAAGCTCTATATGGGAGACGGTGTCGGTCTTCGGTGGGTTGGTTTGAGCCGGGTGAGGTTAGAATATTGGGTACTGACTTGGTTCAGGATGCTTTAGAGAAGGTCAAAGTGATTTAGGAATGGCTTCGCACGACGCAGTCTAGACAGAAGAGTTATGCCAACAAGAAGGTCCGTGATGTTACTTACATGGTTGGGGAGAAGGTTTTGCTCAAGATTTCACCCATGAAGGGTGTGTTGAGGTTCGGGAAGAAGGGCAAGTTGAACCCTCGGTATATTGGTCCTTTTGAGATGCTTAAGAAAATTGGAGAGATGGATTATGAACTTGCCTTGCCACCTAGTATATCAGATGTTCATCCAGTGTTCCATGTATCCATGCTCCGAAAGTATGTCGGGGATCCATCTCACATTCGGGATTTCAGTACAGTACAAATGGACGATAATTTGACTTATGATGTGGATCCGGTGGCTATTTTAGACCGGCAGGTTCGAAAGCTGAGGTCAAAGGACATTTCATTAGTGAAGGTACAGTGGAGAGGCCAGCTAGTCGGAGAAGCTACTTGGGAGATTGAGCAGGAGATGCAGAGCAAATATCCATACTTATTTGAGACTCCAAGTATTATTCTAAACCCATTCGAGGATGAACGTTTGTTTAAGAGGGGGAGAATGTAACGATCCGACCGGTTGTTTTGAGTATTATAACCCTGTTTCCCCATTTACTACTCAATTTATGCTTTATAGTTGTTTTATGACTTACCGGGTTAGTTGGTTTGGGTCCGGAAGGAATTCGCAATGAAAAGAGACACTTAGTCTCATAATTGAAAATTTAAGTTAGAAAAGTTGACTGGATATGGACTTATGTGTAAACGACCTCGGATCTGAACTTTTATGATTCCAATAGCTCCGTATGGTGCTTTTGGGCTTACGAGCATGTCCGAAAATATTTTGGAGGTCCGTAGAGGAATTAGGCTTGAAATGTCGACAGTTAAAATTTTGGAAAGTTTAACCGGGGGTTGACCATTTGATATCGGGGTCAAAATACGATTCTGAAAATTTTAATAGGTCTGTTATGTCATTTATGACTTGTGTGCATAATTTGAGGTTAATCGGACGTGATTTGATAGGTTTCGGCGTTGTTTGTAGAAATGGAAAGTTTCAAAGTTCATTAGGCTTGAATCTATGTGTGATTCATATTTTTAGTGTTGTTAGATGTGATTTGAAGACTCGACTAAGTTCGTATGATGTTTTAGGACTTGTTGGTATATTTGGTTGAGGTCCCGAGGGCCTCAGGTGAATTTTGGATGGTTAACGGATCAAAAAGTGGACTAAAATAGTTGCTGCAATTTCCTTCTGCTGCAAATTCCATCTCCCAGAATCGAGGCATGAATCGTGCCCAAAATAGGGCCATGATCAAGCCCAGGATCGAAGCTACGATCGAAGGAAGGGTCGAGGGCCATGATCGAGCCCAGGATCAAAGCCACGATCGAAGGCAGGATCGAAGGCCAGGGTCGAGGGTCATGATCGAGGGCCCAGGATCGAAGCCACGATCGAAGGCAGGATCGAAGTCCAAGGTCAAGAGCCATGATCGAGGGTTAGAATCGAGGCCCAGAATCGAGGGCTGTCTGGGCAGAATTATAAAGCAGGGGACTTCGTCCCATTTGCCATTTTTGACAAATTGGAGCTTGAGGAGAGGCGATTTTTGATAGATTTTCAAGGAAAACTTGAGGTAAGTCCCTTGTGATCATTTCTACTCCATAATATTGAATTATCATCGAATAATCCGACTAGATTACATGTTTTTGTGGTGTAAATCGGAGATTTGAACTTAGAAATTTGGAAATAAGATTTGTAGATTTGAGGGTCGAGTTGAGGTCGGATTTTGGTAAAATTGGTATGGGTAGACTCTTGGTTGAATGGGCTTTCGGATTTTGTAACTTTTGTCGGGTTCTGAGACATGGCCCCCACAGGCAATGTTTGAGCTAAATTTCGGATTTTTATAAAAAATTAGTATTTTCTTATGGAATTAATTCCAATAAATTTTATTGACTGAAATGAATTATTTTTGACTAGATTCGAGGCATTCAGAGGATGATTTCCGAGGCAAAGGCATAGCATAGTAAATAATTTCACATTTTGAGGTAAGTAACAGTTATAAATCTGGTCCTGAGGGTATGAAATCCCGGATTTTGTGTCATGTGATTATTTTTGGAGGTGACGCATATGCTAGGTGATGGGCATCTGGGCGTGTACCGAAGGGATTGTGACTTGGTCTGTTCCGTGAAACTATAAAGTTGAATAACTTGTTGTTAGCTATAAGCTCTCTTTGTGTTGAAGAAATTTGACTGTAAATCATGTTAAAAATCATGCTTAGGCTATGTGATAGTACTGTTGGGACCCACGAAGGTCGCGTACTTGTTGAATTATTTGTTAATTGCTGTCTTGTACTCAGTCATGATTTTACTTGTGCACCATACCTCAGTCTTTCTTGATATTTGTTGATTTACTATGTTATCTTTGTTTGGGCTGATCTTTGTGATTTCCGAAAGCCTAAGAGACTAGAGAGGTTGAGGACTTAGTAAGGCTGAGGGCCTGTCGGTGAGGTAAGGATATATGGCACATGATTTATCCGTGCATGATATTATAGCATGTGAGTTGTCCGTGCGGATTATGGCTCTTGGGATGTAGGAGCCCCTCCGGAGTCTGTACAACCCCAGTGAACGCCGGTACCCATTGAGTGTGAGTGCGGAGGGCTGAGAGCCGAGTGGTTGAGCTATTGTGACGAGTTGAGTGATTGTAGCCCTGAGAGGCTGTACTTTCTTTTCATTTGTTGTTGCACTTAGTTGCTATCTGTCATTGTTGTGAAATACTCTGAAAGATTTTATATCCGGATTACACGAACTTGAACTGTATAAAACTGATTTGACTTAAACTGTTGGATTTGAAAGCATGTCTATTCTTTGCTAGAATTACTGAAAGTGAACTATAACTGTGTAGCTCGTCACTATCTTCAGTTCCTTAGTTATTATTGTTACTTGCTGAGTTGGTTGTACTCATACTACACCTTGCACTTCGTGTGCAGATCTAAGTGCTTCTGGACATAGCGGGTGTCGATTCTCTCGTACAGTTGATCTTTCGGAGATTCAAAGGTAGCTGCCGTGTTTCCAGATTTGTATTCATATTAGATGCTCATGTACTTAGTGACACAAGGTTTTGGGGAGTGTTCATTTCAGTATTTGTGGGATTTTGTATTGTATTTAAATATTATATTTTCAAACTTAAAAGAAAGTGTGGTTTATTGATATTATCGGCTTGCCTAGTGTCGAGATAGGCGCCATCATGACAGGTTGGGATTTTGGGTCGTGACAGATAGGCGGATAGAGGGCACCCAAGAGGGGGAGGCCGCCCGACCCGTTGATATAATTGCTATGACTTGGTTGAGAACAATACACCAGATGGTGTCATACATGCATGATTTAATTTATAATAAAAGGAGCACTATTCTTATTTTGATTCAATTCCGATTATCGAGGTGAGACCTCCTATCGTGCTCCATATAGGGCGAGTTTGTGATTTGTACACCACTCACATGTTTACCCATATTGGGAGATTTGACGATATTAGCCCGTGTTTATCATTTTTATTTTTGTTCACTATCGAGGGCTATAAATGACTTTCTATTACTTACTATAGTGGTTTTTGATGTGATTACGGATTAATTAATTTCAATTTTATGAATTATATGCCCTATTGGTATGGGGGTTCATTATGTGTTGTAAAAATTGTTTACGAAATTTATTGAGAAGAAGAAAGAGAAAAAAATTGAAAAATTTCAGTGGGCACAATGAGCAAAATACTTGTGATTCGGAGTTGAGGACGAGATCCTCGCATTTTTATATATGATGTGATATGTTTAAACCGGGCTACAAGCCGCGGTGGAAGTAATATAAGGACGAGGTCCTTGTGGTGAAATATTTATGAGTTTAAATTCTCCCTTTGTGAAGTTTAATTTGTACTATAGTACTAATCGGGAGTTATGCCTGTTAGGCTTATTTGATAATTATTTTATGTATTTCTGTTCATATTTATCCATAATTGTGAGGAAAAATATTAAGTTTTAACCTACGAGGTGAGTGCCCAGGTGGCGTTAAATGTGATTCGTTAAGTCGGTTAAATAGTTATGAGGTCTTCATGCCTCATATTTTGTTGTCAGTGTTGTGAAAAAAAATTCGAAACGAGGTTTTGGTTAATATGAGGTTAATTGGCGATGTTTGTAATCGATTATGAACAACTATTAAGACCAGAGATGTGGTGATGGGCATACATATGATATGCTTCATGTCCTGATATCATTATGATAATGCGGTGCTTGTAATGCTGAGATTAGTGTTATTGATATATACATTGTGGTGCTTTGTTGGGTTGTGGATGTGTTGTTAGGAATTGTTTTGGTGTTACTTTGGCAGGTGGATAGGCCCCATTAACAGGGGAGACTTTGCCAAAATTTCTGAAAAATTTGGGAGTTAGTAAAATTTGGGGGATTGAGACGTGCGAAAGAAGAGATAAGTTATGTTATGTGTTTGAGGGTGGACTCCACTTCTCATTCAAGGGCGAATGATCCTAAGTGGGGGAGAATGTAACACCCCAAAATACTTCAATATTATCAAGAAAGTTGATGTGTGCGTAGGCATGAGTTGCTATAGCCAGTTGAGACTAATACCGTGCGTCGATGTGAAAATTAGGCCTTTTGGAAATGTTTGGAGTGTAAGAAATTGGTTTTTAAGTTTATAAATGTGGATCAAAGAAGTAATATCAGTTGAGATGGTATTGTCGGACCCCTGTTAAATTTATGGTGATATAGAATCACCCGAGAGTATGTGTGCAGTAAATACATTCAGTAAATTAAGTCCTCAGAAAGATTCTTGGCACATTCGAGGACGAACGTATGTTTTAGAGGGGGAGAATGTAACAACCCGACTTGTTGTTTAAAGAATATATGCCCCGTTCAGCGACTTAAGGTCCCGAGTAGCTTTGTAATATGTATTATGACCCGCGTGTGTGGTCGAGTTTGATTTTCGAAAGATTTGGGATTAAACTGAGAGAACAATTCTCATTTTTTGAAGCCTAAATAGAAAGAGTTGACCGAAGAGTTGACTTTTGAGAAAACGACCCTGGAATGGAATTTTGATGATTCCAATAGTATGTATGATGATTTTGGTCTTAGGAGCGTGTTCAAAATTTTATTTGGAAGTCCGTAGTTGAATTAGGCTTGAAATGGCTAAAATAGAAATTTAAGTTTTGGAAGTTTGACCGGGGAGTTGACTTTTTGATATCAGGGTCGAAATCTAATTCTGAAAATTTTCATAGCTCCATTATGTCATTTATGACTTGTGTGCAAAATTTGAGGTCAATCGGACTTGACTTGATAGGTTTCGACATCGAATGTAGAAGTTGGAAATTCTTAAGTTTCATTAAGCTTGAATTGGGGTGTGATTTGTGATTTTAGCATTGTTGGATGTGATTTGAGGTTTCAAATAACTTCGTATGATGTTTTAGGACTTGTTGGTGTATTTGGTTGAGGTCCCGAGGGCCTCGGGTGAGTTTCGGATGGTTAACGGATAAAAAGTTGGACTTAAACAGCTGCTGCAATTTTTATTCTGCTGGAAATTCGGGGGCAGAAATCGAAGGCCGATGACCGAAGGCCATGATTGAGGGCCATGATCGAGGGCCGAGGGCCGAGGACCGCGGGCAGCCTCGACAGAACTGTATGTTATAAAGTAGGGGACTTCATCCCATTTTCCATTTTTGACAAATTGGAGCTTGAGAAGAGGCAATTTTTGGGAGATTTTCAGAGAAAATATCGGGATAAGTGTTCTTAACTCAATTATGGTTAGATTACCCGAATCCATTATTTGTTTTCATTATTTAATTAGTGTTTTGAGATGAAAATTTGGGAAATTTTTTAGAAATCTCATAAAACGAATTTTTGAGATTTTGATGTCTATTCAGAGTCGTATTTGAGTGAAACTAGTATGGTTGTACTCGTAATTGAATAAGTTGTCAGATTTTGTGAGTTTCGTCGGATTTCGAGACGTGAGCTCCACGAGAAATATTTGAGTTAAATTTCAGATTTCGTTGGAAAATTTGTATTTTCATATGGAATTAATTTCTATAATTAGTATTAACTGAATTGAATTAATTTGAATAGATTTGAGCTGTCCGGAGGATTTATTCAAGCAAGACGACTATTTTGGAATATCGGCCTAACTCCTTAAAGGTAAGTATCTTGCCTAACCTTGAGTGGAGGAATTACCCCTTAGGCATTGAGTCTTACATGAAAATTGTGTATTGAAACCATGTACGCGAGGTGACGAGTACGTACATGGTTTATATGTGCATATGATATCGGTTGAAATTCGTAGACGCCCTTAAGTATTAAATTGGAAAAATTGTTGTAACTTATTAAATCACTTATTTGTCAATCCTCCTTCCTTGTTTGCCGAGGTTGTTTTTACATTATAATTTGGTGTGATTGCTACTTGACTTTTATGTGAACTCTGTTTTTGTTTGAGTTGCCATTTTTATGGAAAACACTTTCATTAATGATTTTACCTACATATAATTAAATGGAAAACACTTTCAGAAATTGGACTTAAACAGATGCTGGACAGAACTGTATGTTATAAAGTAGGGGACTTTGTCCCATTTTTTATTTTTGACAAATTGGAGCTTGAGGAGAGGCGATTTTTGGGAGATTTTCAGAGAAAACATCGGGGTAAGTGTTCTTAACTCAATTATGGTTAGATTACCCGAATCCGTCATTTGTTTTCATCATTTAATTAGTGTATTGAGATGAAAATTTGGGGAAAATTTTAGAAATCTCATCAAATGAATTTTTGAGTTTTCGGTGTCGATTCGGAGTCGGATTTGAGTGAAACTAGTATGGTTGGACTCATAATTGAATGGGTTGTCGGATTTTGTGAGTTTGTCGGATTTCGAGATATGGGCCCCATGAGCAATTTTTGAGTTAAATTTTGGATTTCGTTGGAAAATTAGTATTTTCATATGGAATTAATTCCTATAATTAGTATTGACTGAATTTAATTAATTTGAATAGATTTGAGCTGTCCGGAGGATTTATTCAAGCAATACGGCTATTTTGGAATATCGGCCTAACTCCGTAAAGGTTGAGTGAGGGAATTACCCCTTAGGAATTGAGTCTTACGTGGAAATTATGTAATTGAAACCATGTACGCGAGGTGATGAGTAGGTACTTGGTTTATATATGCATATGATATCGGTTGAAATTCGTATACGCTCTTAAGTATTAAATTGAAAAAATTGTTGTAACTTATTAAATTCCTTATTTGTCATGCCTCATTCCTTTTTTGCCGAATTTGTTTTTATATGATAAGTTGGTTTGATTTCCACTTGACTTTTATGTGAATTCTGTGTTTGTTTGAGTTGCCATTTTTGTGGAAAACACTTTCATTGTTAATTTTACCTACATATATGTAACGACCCGGCCGGTCGTTTTGAGAATTAGAGCCCCGATCCCCTAATATCTGCTTTCCCCACATTTGTTTCTACTTTTGGGATTTTCCGGAGTGATTGGTTATGGAATTCGGGGAGTTTTGGGACACTTAGTCCCTAGTTGTGAGTTTAAGCCTTAGAAATTGGACCGTAGCCGGAACTGTGTGAAGATGGATCCGGAATAGAATTCTGTCGACTCCTTTAGCTCCGTTGAGTGATTTTGAGCTTAGGAGCGCGACCGGAATGTGTTTTGGAGGTCTGTAGTAGATTTAGGCTTGAATTGGCAAAAGTTAGATTTTCGGTGATTTCGGCCGATTGTGGAAATTTTGATATCGAGCTCGGAATGGATTTCCGAAAGTGGCTGTAGGTTCGTAGTGTCATTTGTGACATGTGTGTAAAATTTGAGGTAATTCAGACTAGATTTGACATAGTTCGGCGTCGTTTGTAGAATTTGGAAAATTCTAAGTTCTTAGGCTTGAATCCGTGCTTAATTTATGATTTTTGGTGTTGTTCGATGTGGTTTGAATGCTCGACTAAGTTCGTATGGTAAAAACATAGGATTCGTTGGTAGGTTTGGTTGAGGTCCTGGGGGCCTCGAGTGTGTTTCATATGATTAACAGAATGAAATTGGACTTAGGAAAATCTGGTGCTTTTGCTGGTTCTGCTGTAATCACACCTGCGCAAGACTGCCCGCAGGTGCTAGCAAATTGGCGCAGAAGCGGGAAAATGGAGGAGTGCCAGGGGTCGCAGGTGCGAGGTGATTTCCACATCTGCGATGCCCGGAGATGCGTTAGGGGTCTTCGCAGGTGCGCAAGGTCCGCAGAAGCGGAAGGGAATTCCGCAGGTGCGCACGCGCAAATGCGGCCCTTTCATCGCAAGTGCGAAGGTAGAGGGGGGTAAGTGATTTGCGCAGATCCGCCCATTTTGCCGCACAAGCGCACCCGCAGGTGCGAGCCCAGGCTCCGCAGGTGTGGAAATACCTGGGCAGTGGTTAAAACCGAAGGGCTTCGCGATTTTTGTCATTTTTGGACTTTGCAACTCGGTTTAGGGCTATGTTTGAGAGCATTTTCGAGAGATTTCTTGAGGTAAGTCCATTGTGATTATTTTTGATCAATAATCTTGCTTTGCCATGTATTTTCCCACTTTAAGGTGGAAATTAGAAGTTGGAGGTTAGGGATTTGGAAGTTTGATTTGTGGATTTGGAGGACCATTTGGTGTCGGATTTTAGTAAATTTGATATGGTTAGACTCGTGAGTGAATAGGCTTTCATATTTTATAACTTTTATCCGATTCCAATATGTGGGCCCTACGGGCAAATTTTGAGTTAATTTCGGAATTTTCGTTAAAATGTTGATTTCGTTATTTAGATGAGTATATTATTGTTGTAATTATGATATGTAATTGCTTTTAGCTAGATTTGGGCCATTCAGAGCCGGATATTCATGGAAAGGGCATTCTTACGGATTGATTGAGCTTGACTCGAGGTAAGTGGCTTGCCTAACTTTGTGTGGGGGAAATCCCCTTAAGATTTGGAACTATTGTGCTAAGTGAGCGCCGTGTACGTGAGGTGACGAGTACGTACACGGGCTACTTGTGGAAAACCCCTATTTTCTTACTGAGCAGCAACATGTTTTCCTGTTATTTTTAGTTATACCATTTTTATGAGTACTAATCTATTTTTATTCTTAATTGAGTTATTCCAATATGTGTAACTATCATGTTTAGTCTAATACAACATGTCTACATGTCTTAATTGTTTATGTGAATTATGTGCAGCATGCTTAATGAATTTCCTGCTTCTTCCCTAACTGGTACTTGGTCTAAATTATGAGAATTTCGTGATGTAGTTGTATTGCTATTATTCGCGCTACATATTTACTTTGGGACTACGGAACGGTATTCCGGGAGATCCCCCTGCACATTTATTTTGGGACTACAAAACGGTAATTTGGGAGATCCCCTTGCACATTTATTTTGGGACTACAGAACGGTATTCTGGGAGATCCCCCTGCACATTTACGTTTGGGACTACGAGACAATATCTTGGGAGATCCCCTGTTGTGTTTCTGTGTACTGAGTTGTTACCTTCTATGACTTCATTGTTGTTAAATTTCAGCCTTTATTTTATTGTGGTATTACATTATATATTGTTTTTATTATATATTTGCCAGTAGGGCCCTGACCTGACCTCATCACTACTCGACCGAGGTTAGGCTTGGCACTTACTCGGTACCGATTGTGGTGTACTCATACTACTCTCTGCACATATTTTTTTCGTGTACAGATCTAGGTGCACCTTATCGGCTGCACTATCAGTGAGCGGGACAGCTTTGGAGACTTCAAGCTATATCTGCCTCGTCCGCAGACCTCGGAGTACCCTTCTACTCTTTCTCATGTCCCTTATCTTCTGTATTTTTCCTTTTTAGATTCAGATATATAGAGACACTGGATTTTTCCTTCTGTAGTTTGTGATTCACGATGTTCCGAGTTTTGGGATTTGTTGTGTATTTTTTAGTAGTTGGTTAAATTTATATTTTTATTTCAGTATTTCGCAAAAATGTTAGGCTTACCTAGTTGTAGAGACTAGGTGCCGTCACGATGTCACACAGAGGGAAAATTGGGTCGTGACAAGTTGGTATCAGAGCCCTAGGTTCATAGGTATCGTGAGTCACAAACCAGTTTAGTAGAGTCTCGCAGATCAGTACAGAGACGTTTGTACTTATCTTCGGGAGGCTATGGAACTGTTAGGAAAATTTCCCTACTTTGATTCCTTGTCATGCGAAAATTGTTGACTTCAAAGATTCTAAACTTCTGTATTCTATTCTCTCACAGATGGTGAGGATACGTACAAGCGGATCTGATGACCAGGCACTCGCGCCTCCTGCTAGAGCCGTGAGAGGCTGGGGCTGGGGTAGAGGCCGAGGACGTCCACGTGGTGTAGCCAGAGCACCCGCACGAGCTGCTACAAAAGAGCCCCCAGTAGCTCAAGTTGGAGGGCAGACACCTGAGATACCTATTCCTGCACCAGCCCTCCAGGAGACTCTAGCCCAGGTTCTGAGCATGTTCAGCACCTTAGCTCAGGCTGGATTTATTCCACTTTCTCCTACCACATCTCAGGCCGGGGGAGGAGCACAGACTCCCATCGCTGGTACTCAAAACAGCGGGTTCAGGTCGACCAGGTTCCAGAGGTTGTACCAATGCAGCCGGTAGCTCCAGCTCAGCCCAGGGTTAGGGCAAATGTTTCTGAGTTGGAGCAGCTCAGACTTGAGAGGTACAAGAAGTACCACCCACCTACCTTCAGCGGATTGGCTACAGATGATGCTTAGGGTTTTCTGGAGGAGTATCATCGTATTCTCCATACTAAGGGCGTAACGGAGACAAGCGGGGTTTCTTTTACTACATTCCAGCTTAGAGGAGCAGCCTATCAGTGGTGCCGTGCTTATGAGTTGAGTAGTCCAGCTGAGTCAGCTTCACTTAGATGGACTCAGTTCTCGGACATGTTTTTAAGAGAGGATGTCCCTCAGAGCCTCAGGGACTCATGGCACGCGAAGTTCGAGCAGCTGCGCCATGGTGCTATGATTGTGTCAGAGTATGCAGTCCGCTTCAGTGACTTGGCCCGACATGCACTGGCCTTAGTTGCCACAGTTCGAGAAAGGGTTCGACGGTTTATTGAGGGTCTCCATCCTAGCATCCGGAGTAGTATGGACAGGGAATTGGAGATGGATATTTCTTATCAGCAGGTTGTGGGTATTGCCAGGAGATTCGAGGGCATGTTTGCCCGGGATAGAGAGGATGGGGAGGCCAAGAGGTCTCGAGAGGCTGGTTATTATTCTGGAGCTCGTGCCCCAGCAGCTCTCCATGGTAGGGGTTATGTGAGCCACCCAGTTCATTCAGCTCTTCTAGCCTCCAGCGGTATTCCAGCTCCTTCTAGACCCCAGGAGCCTTATTATGCACTGCTAGTATCTAGTGTGCTTCCAGCAGCCACGCCCTCCCAGAGCTTGTTTTGAGTGTGGTGACACTCGCCACATGGTGAGGGGTTGCCCCAAGATTAGGAGGGGTGCACCTCCACAGACTTTTCAGCCACAGCATGCTCCACCGGGTCCTCAGGCTATGATTACAGCACCAGCTGCCACCCCACCTGCTCAACCAGCTCGAGGTGGAGGTCGGGGAGGTAGAGGTCTCCCTAGAGGGAGAGGCCAGGCCAGATATTATGCACTTCCTGCTCGTACAAAGGCAGTTGGTTTTGATTCTGTCATTACATGTATTGTTCCGTTCTGTCATAGAGATGCGTCGGTATTATTTGACCCAGGCTCTACATATTCTTATGTGTCCTCTTCTTTTTCTCCGTATTTCGGCATATCTCGGGATTCTTTGAGTTCCCCTATTTATGTATCCACTCATGTGGGAGATTCTCTTGTTGTGGACCGCGTGTATCGGTCGTGTTTGATTGCTCTTAGTGGTTTTGAGACCAGAGTCGATTTATTATTGCTCAGCATGGCGGACTTTGATATTATTTTGGGCATGGATTGGCTGTCTTCCCATTATGCTATTCTTGATTGTCACACTAAAACTATGACGCTGGCTATGCCAGGTTTACCACGATTAGAGTGGAGAGGTACCTTAGAGTATACTCCCAGCAGAGTTATTTCCTTTTTTAAAGCTCAACGAATGGTTGAGAAGGGGTGTGATACGTATCTAGCTTATGTGAGAGATGTCAGTATTGATACCCCTATAGTTGAGTCAGTTCCAGTAGTGAGGGACTTTCGAGATGTGTTTCTAGTTGATCTTCCGAGCATGCCGCCCGACAGAGATATTGATTTTGGCATTGATTTGTTGCCGGGCACTCAACCTATCTCTATTTCTCCATATCATATGGCTCCTCCTGAATTGAAGGAGTTGAAAGAGCAGTTACAAGAATTGCTTGATAAAGGCTTCATTCGGCCCAGTGTGTCACCTTGGGTGCCCCTGTCTTATTTGTGAAGAAGAAGGATGGTTCTAAGCGGATGTGTATTGATTACCGCCAGTTGAACAAAGTCACAGTGAATAACAGGTATCCATTGCCTCGTATTGATGACTTATTTGATCAGTTACAGGGTGCTAGAGTGTTTTCCAAGATTGACTTACATTCAGGTTATCATCAGTTAAAGATTCGGGAGCCAGATATCCCTAAGACTGCTTTCAGGACCAGATATGGTCACACTGAGTTTCTTGTGATGTCTTTTCGGCTGACCAATGCCCCAACAGCTTTTATGCACTTGATGCACAGTGTGTTCCGGCCCTATCTTGACTCATTTGTCATTGTGTTTATTGACGACATTCTGGTATACTCCCGGAGTCGGGAGGATCATGAGCAGCACCTGAGGACTGCACTTCAGACCTTGAGAGAAAAGAAGTTATATGCAAAATTTTCAAAGTGTGAGTTTTGGCTAGACTCAATGGCATTCTTGGGTCATATAGTATCGAGTGAGGGGATCCAGGTGAATCCAAAGAAGATTGAAGCAGTGTAGAGTTTGCCCAGACCGTCCTCAGCTATAGAGATCCGAAGTTTTCTTGGTTTGGAAGGGTATTACCATCGCTTTGTAGAGGGATTCTCATCTATTGCAGCACCTATGACTAGGCTGACCCAGAAGGGTGCTCCGTTCAGGTGGATAGAGGAATGTGAGAAGAGCTTTCAGAAGCTCAAGACAGCTTTGACTACAGCCCCAGTATTAGTATTACCTACAGTTTTGGGCTCTTATACTATATATTGTGATGCATCGCGTATTGGTCTCGGCGCGGTGTTGATGCAGGATGGTAGGGTGATTGCCTACGCATCCAGACAGCTAAAGGTGCACGAAAAGAGCTATCATGTCCACGACCTTGAGTTAGCAGCTATTGTTCATGCCTTGAAGATATTGCGGCATTATTTGTACGATATTCCTTGTGAGATTTACACCGATCATCGGAGTTTGCAACATCTGTTTAAGCAAAAAGATCTTAACTTACATCAGCGTAGGTGGTTCGAGCTACTTAAGGATTATGATATCACTATTTTGTACCACCCTGGGAAGGCCAATATAGTGGCCGATGCTTTGAGTCGTCGGGCAGAGAGTTTGGGGAGTTTAGCATATCTACCAGCAGCAGAGAGGCCATTGGCGTTGGATGTTCAGGCCTTAGCCAGCCAGTTTATGAGATTGGATATTTCTGAGCCGAATCGAATATTGGCTTGTGTGGTCTCTCAGTCTTCTCTTTATGATCCTATCAGGGAGCGTCAGTATGATGACCCTTGTCTGCTTGTCCTTAAGGACACGGTCCAGCACGGTGATGCTAAGGAGGTTACTATTGGAGATGATGGTGCATTGAGGATGCATGGTAGGCTATGTGTGCCCAATGTAGATGGTTTGCGTAAGTTGATTCTTCAGGAGGCTCACAGTTCACGGTATTCTATTCATCCGGGTGACTTAAAGATGTATCAGGACTTGAAACAACATTACTGGTGGAGGAGAATGAAGAAGAACATAGTAGAATATGTGGCTCGATGTCTGAATTGCCAGCAGGTAAAATATGAGCATCAGCGACCGGGTGGATTGCTTCAGAAGTTAGAGATTCCGGAGTGGAAATGGGAGCGAATTACTATGAATTTTATTGTTGGACTCCCACGGACTCAGCGGGGGTTTGATGCAGTTTGGGTTATTGTGGATAGGTTGACCAAGTCGGCTCATTTCATTCCTGTGATGACTACCTATTCTTCCGAGCAACTAGCTCGAATCTAAATCCGTGAGATCGTCAGGCTTCATGGCGTACTGGTATCTATTATCTCTGATCGGGGTACGCAGTTTACATCACAGTTCTGGAGAGTTATACAGCATGAGTTGGATACTAGGGTTGATTTGAGCACAGCATTTCACCCTCAGATGGACGGGCAGTTTGAGCGCACTATTCAGATATTAGAGGATATGCTCCGTGCGTGTGTGCTAAATTTTGGGGGTGCTTGGGACTAGTTCTTGCCACTTGCGGAGTTTGCTTACAATAGCAGTTATCAGTCCAGCATTTAGATGGCACTGTATGAGGCTCTGTACAGTAGGCGGTGTCGGTCCCCAATGGGTTGGTTCGAACCCGATGAGGCCAGATTATTGGGTACGAACTTGGTTCAGGATGCCTTGGAAAAAGTGAAGGTGATTCAGGATAGACTTCGCACAGCCCAGTCCAGACAGAAGAGTTATGCAGACCGGAAGGTTCGTGATATGGCATTCATGGTTGGAGAGCGAGTCTTGCTCCGGGTTTCGCCTATGAAGGGCGTTATGAGGTTTGGAAAGAAGGGCAAGCTGAGCCTAAGGTTCATTAGTCCATTTAAGGTGTTGCGTCGAGTTGGGGAGGTTGTTTATGAGCTTGCCTTGCCTCCTAGTCTAGAAGGAGTTCAATAGGTATTCCATGTTTCTATGCTCCGAAAGTATCACGACGATCGGTCCCATGTGTTGAATTTCAGCACAGTTCAATTGGACAAGGATCTATCCTATGTTGAGGAGCTAGTGGCTATTTTAGACAGGCAGGTCAGAAAGCTAAGATCAAAGAACATTATTTTCGTGAAGGTTCATTGGAGGGGACAGTCGGCCGAGGAGGCGACTTGGGAGACCGAGCAGGATATGCGCAGCCGTTATCCTCATGTATTCACCACTTCAGGTGTGTCTCTATGCTCGTTCGAGGACGAACTATTATTTTAAGAGGGGGAGGATGTAATGACCCGGCCGATCATTTTGAGAATTAGAGCCCCGATCCCCTAATATCTGTTTTCCCCACATTTGTTTCTACTTTTGGGATTTGCCGGAGTGATTGGTTATGGAATTCAGGGAGTTTTGGGACACTTAGTCCCTAGTTGTGAGTTTAAGCCTTAGAAATTGGACCATAATTGGAATTGTGTGAAGACGGATTCGGAATGGAATTCTGTCGACTCCGTTAGCTCCGTTGAGTGATTTTGAGCTTAAGAGCACGACCAGAATGTGTTTTGGAGATCTGTAGTAGATTTAGGCTTGAATTGGCGAAAGTTAGATTTTCGGAGATTTCGGCCGATAGTGGAAATTTTGATATCGAGCTCGGAATGGATTTCCAAAAATAGTTGTAGTTTCGTAGTGTCATTTTTGACATGTGTGTAAAATTTGAGATAATTCGGACTAGATTTGACGTGGTTCGGCGTCATTTGTAGAATTTGGAAAATTCTAAGTTCTTAGGCTTGAATCCGTACTTAATTCATGATTTTTGGTGTTGTTCGATGTGGTTTGAAGGCTTGACTAAGTTCGTATGGTGTTATAGGATTGGTTTATAGGTTTGGTTGAGGTCCCGGGGGCCTCGAGTGCGTTTCGGATGCTTAACGGAATGAAATTGGACTTAGGAAAATCTGGTGCTTTTGCTGGTTCTGCTATAATCGCACCTGCGCAAGGTTGCCCACAGGTGCGAGAAAATTGGCGTAGAAGCGGGAAAATGGAGGAGTGCCAGGGGTCACAGGTGCGAGGTTATTTCCGCATCTGTGATGCCCGCAGATGCGTTAGGGGTCTTCGCAGGTGTGCAAGGTCCGCAGAAGCGGAAGGGAATTTCGCAGGCGCGCACGCGCAGATGCGGCCCTTTCATCGCAGGTGCGAAGGCAGAGGGGGATAAGTGATTTGCGCAGATGCGCCCATTTTGCCGCACAAGCGCACCCGCAGGTGCGGAAAAACCTGGGCAGTGGTTAAAACTGAAGGGCTTCGCGATTTTTGTCATTTTTGGACTTTGCAACTCGGTTTAGGGCTATGTTTGAGAGCATTTTCGAGAGATTTCTTGAGGTAAGTCCATTTTGCATATTTTTTATCAATAATCTTGCTTTGCCATGTATTTTCCCACCTAGTTAGTGTGTATTTAAGGTGGAAATTGGAAGTTGGAGGCTAGGGATTTGGAAGTTTGATTTGTGGATTTGAGTAGTTGGTTAAATTTATATTATTATTTCATTATTCCGCAAAAATGTTAGGCTTACCTAGTTGTAGAGACTAGGTACCGTCACGACGTCGCACAGAGGGAAAATTGGGTCGTGGAAAAATTTAGTTAATAAGATGAATAAATCTATTTATTTCTTGAAGTTGTAATTTAAAAGAGGTGTTGTTCCTTGATGAATTACTTTTCAGTTCACGCTGTTGAAAATTTGGAATTGAATTATAAAGGCTGTGAATCATATTGAGGCAAAGTGCCAAATTATAAAATATTATTCGGTTGAGTTGTTCACTCTTGAATATTTTGTTAAGATGTTGTACACATTATGATCGAGTCGTGGGCTCCTTATTATGGAAAAATAATGTATTGTTGATTTCTGTGAAAAGTTATAATATTTGAGCACTTGATGTGTAATTTGTGATATGTTGTAATATTTGAGCACTTGATGTGCAATTTGTAATATGTTGTAATATTTGAGCACTTGATGTGCAATTTGTGATATGTTGTAATATTTGAGCACTTGATGTGCAATTTGTGATATGTTGTGATATGTGAGCACTTGAGGTGCAAGTTGTATTATGTTGTGATATTTGGGTACTTGAGGTGCGATTTGTAAAATATTGTGATATTAATACGCATGTGGTGGTATAAGGTCTGGGTGTTGAAACGCATGCGGTGAGATAAGTGTGGCTTGATACGCGTGGATAGTAGGGGAACTACTAGAAGTCATGCGGTGTGATAAGGGTGGCTAAAACGCGGGATGCTATTTCGGGAAAAATGATTTCTTTAAAATTAAATGTGAAGGCTCCCGCGGTGATATAAGAAAATGAGATATTGTGAATTTATTTATGATTTGGGACTACGAGGCAGTAACTCGGGAGTGCCTTGTTGGTATTTCTTTATTTATGTTCTTGTCTTGGGTGATTTTGTTTCATTTAATATGTAAGTTCTTGTCTTCTTCTGTGATGTACTAGTTGACTTTATTAATATATGTTTTGTGCTCCTAGTTGTATTGTGTTGGCTTTGGCTTTTTAGCACGAGACTATGAAGAAGTATATATCTGGTTTTTCTTACTGATTTTCGATGATTGAGTTGATTTAAATAAAAATTATTATTATTATGTTTTAAATTAAATAGTTTTACATCCAAGTCAGTAGTTTATCTGATGCTTTAATTTAAGTGCAATGTTATTTTTTTTCACCCAAATGATTTCTAAAATAAATTCATTTCTTTGTTGATTTCTTACTTGATTTATTATAAACTCACTTTAATGGAAATAAATTGATCATGTGGATCTTATATACATTGATATTATTGGCACGTGAGTTGTCCGTGCAGTTGTGATAGAAATATGGGCACGAGGTACCGTGAAAATATGGAAGTGGACTGAGACCCGTATGTTTATGATTTTGAAATGAGGTGTCACAAGGTGACTTTTATTTGAAATAATTATATTCAAAATATTATTTCAAAGAATTATATTTGAAAGGTATTTATTCGAAAGAATTATATGTGAAAGATTTATATTTGAAGGACATGTTTAATTGATTGTACTTGTGTTCCTTATTCGTTTGAGCAATAATTATGATATTCTTGTTGCCTTGCTTTTATATCACCGGTTGATTTTGTTGTTATCATTGCTAGTTATTTTTCAGTACTATTGTATACTGCTATATTGCACAGATTATTTGACTAGTGAGTGTCTTAACTGTACCTCATCACTACTCCACCGAGTTTAGTCTTGATACTTACTGGGTACCGACTGTGGTGTACTCTTACTACACTTCTGCATATTTTTGTGCAGAGCCAGGTATTGGAGATATCAGACTCAGGCAGAGTTATTGTGTTGATCGCAAGCATTCAAGGTAGAGCTGTCTGGTCGTCGCAGTCCCTTGGAGTCTTCCATTTTATTGTACTGTCAACCCTTATTCGAACAGTATTGTATATTGGATCTTTGAGATTCATTGCATTTATTTAGTTAGAGTATGACTCAGTATTACCAGTCTTGGGAAGGTGTTATAATTATTTTCGCTGTTGGTTTCGATTAAAAAAATGGCTTGAATTGTAATTGTAATCGGCTTACCTAGTCTTAAAGACTAAGTGCCATCACGACGCTTGTGGTGGGATTTTGGGTCGTGACACAAAGAAATAGACCAAGAATAATTTTTGACTTTACTATTTATTAGATGTAACGACCCACCCGATCGTTTTGAGTGTATTAGCCTCGATCCCCTATTTATTATTTTCCCGTATCTATTTCTGCTTAACTGACTTGTCGGGAGGTCTTATTTTTGGTTTCGGAGTGTTTTGGGACACTTAGTCTCTAAAACGGAAGCTTAAGTCTCAGGATTTTGACCGTAGTCGGAAGTGTATGAAGACGACTCCGGAATGGCGTTCCGTCGATTCCGTTAGCTCGGTTGGGTAATTTTGGACTTAGGAGCATGCCCGGGCTGTAAATTTGAAGTCTGTAGCTAATTTAGGCTTGAAATGGCGGAAGTCGAATTTTTGAGAAGTTTGACCGGGGGGTTGACATTTTGATATCGGGGTCGGATTTTGAATCCGGAAGTTGGAGTAGGTCCGTAATATTGAATATGACTTGTGTGCAAAATTTGAGGTCAATCAGACGTGGTTTGGTAGGTTTCGGCATCGTTTGTGGAATTTGAAAGTTTAGAAGTTCTTTAGGCTTGAATCCGGGTGTAATTAGTGTTTGGTTGTTGTTTTGAGTGATTCGAAGGTTCGACTAAGTTCTCATGGGGTTATATGACTTGTTGGTATGTTTGGTTGAGGTACCGGGGGCCTCAGGGGTGTTTCGGATGCCCATCAGAAGGAAATATGGACTTACGCATTGCTAGTTTCTTCTGGTGTTCTGCGGTGGGAGCCCGCAAGTGTGGCCCCGCAGAAGCGAAGAGGAGGATGCAGATGTGGGCAAGGCTGGGTGGGACTGGAAGCGTAGGTGCGAGGTTAGGAACGCATCTGCGAAACCGCAGATGCGGAAGGGTAGGCACAGATGCGGAAAAGGCCTGAGTGGGAAAGATCGCAGAAGCGGGCATGGCCCGCAGGTTCGCACCCACATGTGTGAATATGTGACCGCTGCGGAATCTGGGAGCTTAAGTGGGATCTGCACATGCGATGAAATTTCTACAGGTGCGGCATCGTAGATGCGGCAGGAGGTCCGCAGGTGTGGTTTTGTTAGGCAGAACCTATAAATAGAAGATTTTGAGATTTTTCACCATTTTCACATTTTGGAACTCGGATTATGGAGGATTTTGAGGAGGATTTTGAAGTGTTTGCTGAGGTATGCTCCTTGTGCCTATTTATCTTCAATAATGATGTTTACCCATTGATTCTACACCTAGTTGGTGAGTTTTTAAGGTGAGATTTGGGAGATTAAGGCTTGGGAATTAGAGAGTGAATTTTGGGGTTTTGGAGGGGCAAATGATGCCGGATTTTGATAAATTTGGTATGGTTGGACTCATGAGTGAATGGGCTTTCGAGTTTTGTGACTTTTGTCAGGTTTCTAGACGTGGACCCGAGGACCAGTTTGAGCCTATTTTCGATTTTGGCTTATAATTTCGTATTTTTCTTGTGGAATTGATTCTTTAAGCTTATATTAATTATATTGTACTGCTTGTGGCTATATTTGGGGCGTTTGAAGATTGATTCGAGGGGCAAGGGCATGGCGGAGTAGGATTTTTCGCGGTTTGATGTAAGTAACAGTTTTAAATCTGGTCCTGAGGGTATGAAACCCCAGATTTTGGTATGATGTGACTATTTTGGAGGTGACGCACACGCTAGGTGACGGGTGTGTAGGCGTGTACCGTGAGGGATTGTGACTTGGTCCATCCCGTGAAACTATAAAGTCGAATAGCCTATTGTTAATTACCTGCTCTCTCTATGTTATAGAAATTTGACTGCAAATCATGTTAGAAATCATGCTTAGGCTATGTGATGGTACTGTTGGGACCCACAGAGGTCGCGTACTTGTTGAATTATTTGCTAATTGTTGTTTTGTACTCAGTCATGATTTTACTTGCGTATCATATCTCAGTCACTTCTTGATTCTTGTTGATACACTATGATATTTTTGTTTGGGCTGATCTTTATGATTTCTGAGAGCTCGAGAGACTAGAGAGGTTAGTGACTGAGTTAGGACCAGAGTGCCGATCTGTGAGCTATATGTATGTATATGGATCGGGTTACACACTGCAACAAGCCTTAGGGTTGTATATGGATCGGGTTGCACGCCGCAACCAGCCTCTGGGCTATATATACATATGGATCATGTTGCACGCCGCAACCAGCCTTATGGCTGTTTATATAGGATCGGGCTGCACGCTGCAGCGATATAGCACTTGGGCTAAAGGAGCCCCTCCGGAGTCTGCACACCCCCAGTGAGCGCATGTACCTATTGAGTGTGAGTACTGAGGAATGAGAGCCGAGTGATAGAGCTATTGTGACGAGTTGAGTGACTATTTCCCTGAGAGGTTGTACTTGATTTTTCATTTGTTGAAGTACTTAGTTGCTATCTGTCATTATCGTGAAATTTCTGAAAGATTCTATATCCGGATTTACCTTCACTTTAACTGTATAAAACTGATTTGATTGAACTGTCGGATTTGAAAGCATGTCTAATCTTTGCTGGAATTATTGAAAATGAACTGTATTTGTATAGCTTGTCACTACCTTCTCAGTTCCTTATTTATTTCTGTTACTTGCTGAGTTGGTTGTACTCATGCTACACCCTGCACTTCATGTGCAGATCCAGGTGTGTTTGATCACGGAGGTCGTTGAGTTCGTGCGCGATTGAGTACCGGAGACTACGAGGTAGTTGTCGGCGTCCGCAGACCTTGTCTCTCCTTCTATTTTTTCTTTCTTTTCAGTATTGATACTTAGACACCGTTTGTGTTAGACTGGATATCTAGATGCTCATGACTCATTGACACCTTGATGTCGGGCTATTTTTCTGCATTTAATTTTTTGGGTTGTACCCCCGTTTTTATGAAAAACTCCGGTTATTTTAATGTCTAAATTCATTTCTGTTAAATTTTGAAAGTGTTTTGGAAAGGTCGGTGTCACGACCTAATATCACCTATAGGTCGTTATGGCGCCCAACCCAACGGCTGGGCAAGCCAATTAGTAATTTAAACCCATATTCAATTCTTTAAAATTAACCGAGTAATTAAACTCTTCTTACTTGCAAGAATTAAGACAATATGAAAAGATTTGGTAAATTAAATTAACCAAGAAAAATAATTGAATCCAAACATTGTACTAGTGTGTGTGCCAAGACCTGGTGTCATAAGTGTATGAGCATCTAGTAGATTATACAAAATTTCTAAACACTGTCTGAAATAAAATAGACAAAATAAAATTTCAAGAAGAGGCACTAGCTGCTGCAGAATGACTCATAAATGCAACTTACCACTAAGCCTCTGGATAACGTGGGTGCGCGCCGATAGATCCAATTATAGCACCTGTCTCAGATCCTGCACAAAAAGTGCAGCAAGTGTAGCCTGAGTACGTAAACAACGTATACCCAATAAGTATCAAGCCTAATCTCGAAGAGGTAGTGACGAGAGGTCGACTTGACACTCACTAAGGGTCAATAATAATAAATATAATAAAAATAGAAATATTTAAATTAACATGATTTATAGAATTAACAATAACTTTCTTTAACCAGCAGAAATAATTAAATTCCTTCAAATGCAATAATTTTCCAATTTATTAATTAACTTCACAAGTTGCAATTAAAATATCAAGGTATCATGTAATTATTATTATTAGGCACGATTTCTGCCGAGGTCGTACGACCCGATCCAGAGTGTCGTGTATACTGCCGAGGGATGTGCGGTGCGATCCATAGATGCATCTATACTGTCGTGGCGTTCGACCCGCTCCACAAGAAAGGAGGACATTTTCTTATGTACCTCCAGAATGAGAGTATATTTATTGTAAGATTAATTCGAGAGGATACACAATTTCCTTTAACAATTAATTAATTTAAACAGAAAATTAAGTATATGAGATTTCCTTCTTTACTATCTTTCCCTAACAACTCCCAATATAGTTCAAATAATTTAATTAAGTAAAGGATGCAATTTACATACATAATTCATGATTTGAGTCCTAAACTACCAGGACTTTAGCAAAGATTGTAGCTACGTACGGACTCTCGTCACCTCGTGCGTACGTAGACCCCACAATTAGCAACAAATTATAAATTTAATCACCTATGGGGTAAATTCCCCCTCACAAGTCCACTTTCCGATTTAAAATGTCGCGTAAAACCTCAATTCGATGCCGAAAAGTCCGAAACTATTCAAAAGTTATATAAAATAATTAATACATGTTCAATAATTTGAAATTTATCTATTAAATAAATTACCCTATCCAAAATGGTAAAATTCCTAAATCTCACCCCGGGCCCACGTGTCCGGATTTCGAAAATGTTTGGAGGAAAACATTACCCATAATCTCAAGAACTCAAATATATAATTTCTATCAAATTCCATAACCATTTTCGTGGTTAAAATCTCATTTTATTTTTAATACAAATCTAGGTTTTTCCTCTAACCCTTGATTTTCATGATTTACAGGTTATAATCTACCCATACTCTATGTATTTAACTCAAAATGTGTAGGATTAACTTACCTTCAAGTTGCTAGTTGAAATCCTCTCTCAAAAAGCTCTGAAATCGCCCAAACATGGAAGAAAAATGGGGAAAATGACTGTTTTTCCCGTTCTTAAAGCCTTCTGCCAAACAGAACTTTCGCTCATGCGGCTCTTAAGCTGCTTATGCGGCTCCGCATCTATGGAAAATGCGTCGCAGATGCGGTTTCCCCCTTAGCCGGCCCCGTCCGCTTCTGCGGCTTGTACATTGCATCTGCGATGCGCTTCTGCGGTCGTACCTGCGCATCTGCGCACTTTCTGCTTCTGCGGTGCCCTTCACGCACCTGCGAGCTTCACACCTGCGGCTGGCCAAGCGCAGGTGTGGTTACAGCAGAAGCTGAAAGCTTTAGCTGTGGCTCCAAGGTCCAAAATTAATCCGAGCCACGTCCAGTTAACACCCGAGGCCCCCTCGGGGCCCTGCCCGAACATACCAATAAGTTTGAAATCATAAAACGGACTCGCTCAAACTCTCGGAACGTGTAAAAAACATCAAAACTAAGAATCATACCTCAAACCAAATTGATTCAACTTAGAATTTTCAAATTCTTCAAACTCACTCTGAACGTGCCGAAATATACTTATACTACTCGGAATGACACCAAATTTTGCATGCAAGTCTTAAATCACCATACGGAGCTATTCTCAGGCTCAGAATTCCGAACGAACCTCAATTTCTCCAAAACCTACCCCAAACCAAATTTCAAGAACCTTAAGCCTTTAAATAGCTAGTTTTCACTATTAAGCGCCAAAACGCTCCTGGGTTATCCAAAAACCCGATTCGAATATATGCCCAAGTCCGAAATCATCATATGAACCTATTGGAACCATCAAATCCCGATTCCGGGGTCGTTTTCTCAAAATATTGACCAAAGTCAAACTTGGCCTTTTAAAGCCAAACCAAGGAACCAAGTGTTCCGATTATAACCCGATCACTTCCAAATTTCGAGCCAACCATCCCCACAAGTCATAAATTAATAAAACCACATACAGGGAGTTTTATTTAGGGGAACAGGGGTTCTAAAAGTAAAAAAATTTTGTGTCATTACATTCTCCACCTCTTAAACAAATGTTCGTCCTCGAGCGGGTTTAGAATTTTACATGGAGTGCTGAATAAGTGTGGATATATGCTCCGCATGTTTTCCTCGGTCTCCCAAGTCACTTCTTCGACTAGTTGGCCCCTCCACTAGACCTTTACTGCAGAAATCCTCTTGGACCTCAACTGGCGAACCTGTTTATCAACAATGGCAACTGGTTCTTCTTCATAACCCAAACTATTATCTAGTTGAACTGTGCTGAAGTCTAACACATGTGATAGGTCAGCATGATACTTCCGAAGCATAGATACATGGAAAATCGGATGAACTCCCAATAGACTGGGAGGCAAAGCAAGCTCGTAAGCAACCTCCCCAACTCGTCTCAACACCTCAAATGGTCCTATAAACCTTGGGCTCAACTTTCCCTTTTTCCCAAATCTCATGATTCCCTTCATCGGCGAAACTTTCAAGAGAACTTTTTCACCCACCATAAAAGATAAGTCACGTGCTTTCTGATCCGCATAACTCTTCTGTCTGGATTGTGCTGTACGAAGTCGCTCCTGAATCAACTTTACCTTTTCCAAGTCATACTTCACCAAATTAGTACCATATAACTTAGACTCACCGAGCTTAAACCATCCGATGGGCGAACGACATCGCCGACCATATAAAGCCTCAAATGGAGCCATCTCGATGCTGGATTGGTAACTGTTATTATAAGCGAACTCGGCCAAAGGCAAGAAACGATCCCACTGACCTCCAAAGTCAATCCCACATGCCCTGAGCATATCCTCCAAAATCTGAACTGTCCGCTCCGACTGCCCGTCGGTCGGCGGATGAAAGGTTGTGCTGAGCTCTACACGGGTCCCCAATTCACTCTGTACTGCTCTCCAAAAATGTAAAGTAAACTGAGGGCCTCTATCTGATATGATAGAAATTGGCACACCGTGTAACCGAACTATCTCTGCAATATAAATCTGGGCCAACCTCTCTGAAGTATACGTAGTCACAACCAGAATAAAGTGTGTCGACTTGGTCAACCTGTCGACAATGACCCAAACCACATCAAACTTCCGCAAGGTCCGCGACAACCCAACTACAAAGTCCATAGTAATGCGTTCCCATTTCCACTACGGTATAGTCATCTGCTGAAGTAGGCCACCTGGCCTCTGGTGCTCATATTTAACTTGTTGGCAATTTAGACTCCTAGCTACATACTCAACTATGTCTTTTTTCATTCGCCACTACCAATAATGCTGCCTCAAGTCACGATACATATTCGTAGCACCTGGATAAATAGAATACCGAGAACTGTGTGCCACTTCTAGAATCTTTTTCCTTAGTCCATCCATATTAGGAACACATAGATAATCCTCGAGTCGTAGAATACCATCCGCGCCAATAGTAACTTCCTTGGCACCACCCCGTAGTACTATTTCTCGAAGAACCATTAAGTGTGGATCATCAAACTGGCGAGCCTTGATCTGCTCAAAGAGTGAAGACTGGGCCACAACACACACAGGAACTCGACTGGGCTCTAAAATATCTAGCCTCACAAATCTGTTAGCCAAGGACTGAATATCCAAAGCTAATGGCCTTTCCGCTGCTGAAATGAAAGACAAACTACCCATACTCTCCGCCTTTCTACTCAAGGCGTCTACAACTACATTTGCTTGCCCGGATAATACAGGATAGTAATATCATAATCTTTTAGTAACTCAAGGCATCTGCGTTGTCTCAAATGTAGGTACCTCTGCTTGAACAAATGCTGCAAACTGCGATGATCAGTATAAACTTCACAAGACACCCATAAAGATAATGCCTCCAAATCTTAAGAGCATGAACAATTGCAGGTAACTCCAAATCATGTACCGGGTAATTCTTCTCATGGGGTTTCAGCTGACGTGAAGCATATACAATAACTCGCCCCCTGTATTAATACACAACCCAAACCAATGCGTGAAGTGTCACAATACACTATATACATCCCTGAACCGGAAGGTAACACTAACACTAGTGTTGTAGTTAATGTTGTCTTGAGCTTTTGAAAGCTCACCTCGCAATCATCAGACCATCGGAACGGAGCACCCTTCTGGGTTAATTTGGTCAAAGGTGCTGCAATAGATGAAAAGCCCTCCACGAACCAACGATAATAACCTGCTAAAACTAGGAAACTCCTGATCTTCATCGCTGAAGTGGGACGATGCCAATTCTGAACTGCCTCAATCTTTTTGGGATCAACCTTAATGCCCTCACTCGATACAATATGCCCCAAAAATGCTACATAATCTAGCCAAAACTCACATTTGGAAAAATTAGTATATAGCTTCCAATCCCGCAGTGTCTGAAGCACCACTCTCATATGTTGTTCCTGCTCTTTCTTACTGCGCGAGTAAATCAAAATATCATCAATGAAGACAATGACAAACGAATCAATATATGGCCTGAATACCCTGTTCATCAAATCCATAAATGCTGTCGGGGCGTTAGTTAACCCGAAAGACATCACCAGAAACTCATAATGACCATATCTAGTCCGGAAAGCAGTCTTCGAAACATCCGAATCCCGAATCTTCAACTGATGGTACCCCGACCTCAAGTCGATCTTAGAGAACACCCTAGCACCCTGCAACTAGTCAAATAGATCATCAATACGTGCCAACGGGTACTTGTTCTTAATAGTGACTTTGTTCAATTGGCGATAATCAATACACATTCGCATTGTTCCATCCTTCTTCTTCACAAATAATACCGGTGCACCCCAAGGCGATACACTCGGTCTGACGAACCCTTTGGCTAGTAACTCCTCAAGTTGTTCTTTCAATTATTTCGGAGCCATGTGATACGGTGGGATAGATATAGGCTAGGTATCTGGAGCCAAGTCAATACAAAAATCAATATCACGATCTGGTGGCATGCCTGGAAGATCTGAAGAAAATACATTAGAGAACTCCCGAACTATAAGCACTGAATTAATAGTCGGAGTCTCTGCAGTAGTATCCCAAACATAGGCTAGATAAGATAAACAACTCTTCTAAACCATGTGTTGAGACTTCATAAAAGAAATAACCCGATTAGATGCACTAATAGACGAACCCTTCCACTCAAGCCTAGGCAATGATGGAATAGCCAAGGTAACAGTCTTGGCATTGCAATCTAGGATGGCATGATATGCAGATAACCAGTCCATGCCCAGGATGATTTCAAAGTCGGTCATCTCAAGCAGTAGAAGATCTGCTCTAGTTTCATAACCACATAATGTAATAATGCATGGCCGGTAGATCCGATCCACAACAACAGAATCACCCACAGGAGTGGACACATAAACAAGAGTACTCAAGGATTCACGAGAAACACCCAGGAAATGAGCAAAGAGAGATGACACATAGGAATATATAGATCCTAGATCAAATAATATGAAGGCATCTTTGCCGCAAACAGAAATAATACCAGTAATCACTGCATCTGGTCTGGCTAGAAAAGCATAGAACCGAGCTGGAGCGCCAACTGGCTGGCCTCCACCTGGCTGGCCTCGACCTCTAGGACGGCCCCTACCCACCTGTCCTCCACCTCTTGGTGGTCGGACGGCTGGTGGAGCAACTGGTGCGGTAATCATAGGTTGTTGACCCTGCTGCACTGGTATACCCTGAAGCCTGGGGCAGAATCTCCGCATGTAACTAGGATCCCCTCATTCGTAACAAATTCTCGGTGCGATGGGCTGCTGACTAGAAGTCTGACCCTGGGAACCTGAATAACCACTGGAAGAACCCTGAATAGCTGGTGGGCGATAAGAACTCTATGGCATAGCACTGAAATAAGGTCGCACTGGAGAACCCCGAGGAGGCGATGGTGCTAGATATAGGGGCCTACTGGACTGCCCTCTCACGAACTGACCTCTGCCCCCAGACGGAGCACCTCTGAACTCTCCCGAATATCTAAACCGCTTATCTCTCATAACCTGCTCTCTGCTACGCTGACGCACACCCTCAATCCTCCGGGCTATCTCTACAACCAACTCATAAGAAGTACCCATCTCAACCTCTCGGGCCATAGTGGCCTGAATGCCAGTATACAAACCCGCAACAAACTTGCGCACTCTCTCCGAATCAGTAGGGAGTATCATAGGTGCATGGCGAGATAACTCAGAGAACCTCGCCTCATAATCGGTCACTGACATCTGACCCTGTTGGAGCTGCTCAAACTGAAACCACAACTCTTCCCTCTAAGAGGATGGAATATACCTGTCCAGAAAAATACGGGTAAATATGTACCAAGTCATGGGAGGAGAATCTGCTGGTCTGCCAAGAATATAAGACTTCCACCATCAACGGGCTCTGCCCTCCAACTGAAAAGTAGCAAAGTCTACCTCATGAGACTCCAATATCCTCATGTTGTGCAGTCTGCCCTTGCACCGATCAATGAAATCCTGGGGATCCTCATGTCTCTCACCCCCAAAGATAGGAGGATGCAGTCTAGTCCTCTCAAAAAGCTCTGAAATCGCTCAAACATGGAAGAAAAATGGGAAAAATGACTATTTTTCCCGTTCTTCCTTCTGCCAAACAGACCTTTCGCACCTGCAGCTCCGCATCTGCGAAAAATGCATCCCCTTAAGCCAGCCCTGTCCGCTTCTGCAGCTTGTACATCGCATCTGGGATGCTCTTCTGCGCACTTTCCGCTTCTGCAGTGCCCTTCACGCACCTGCTGTCACGACCCAAAATTTCCACCTTCGGGACCGTGATGGCGCCTACCATTTCACTTGTTAAGCAAGCCAACGTTAGAATATAAATATCCATTTTAAATTTAATTTTTAAACTAATTAATAAAAAGAAAATAAATGCGGAAATAAAGTCTGAAATAAAGTGAATAGTCCATAATAATCGCGATATCTAAATACCATCCCAGAACTGGAGTCACAAATGCACGAGCTTCTAGAATAATACAAATAAAGGTCTAAATAAAATTCAAGTTGTTTGAAATATAATACACAGCTGAGATAATATAGAAGGGGACTTCAGAACTACGAACGCTGTGCAGTTATACCTCAAGTCTCTTCTGAGTAGCTGAGTCGGAGCACGTCTATGGTACGCTACTGGGACCAACTCCAAAATCTGCACAAGAAGTGCAGAGTGTAGTATCAGTACAACCGACCCCATGTACTGATAAGTGCCAAGCCTAACCTCGACGAAGTAGTGACGAGGCTATGACAAGACAGTTACGTAAACAACCTGTACAAGTATATACAAATACAAAGTAACAATAATACAATAAATAACAATTTATAAATTGGGAGGGAACATGCGAAGGGGAATGATATAATAATTTCAGTAGGAGATGTATCACTTAGCAGTCAATTAATTCATCAACAATAAAATGAGAAAATGATAATATGAAAATGGCACGGCACCACCCTTCGTGCTTTTACTCTCATTTGACACGGCATCACCCTTCGTGCTTTTATACTCACAAATGGCACGACAACACCTTTCGTGCTTTTACACTCACAAATGGCACGGCAACCCCCTTCGTGCTTTTATACTCTTCCTTACCATGACAATAATATTATGAATAATTAAAATGGCACGACATCACCCTTCGTGCTTTTGCACTCTTCCTTACCATGAAAATAATTATATAAATTAGGAAGAGTATTTAAATGCGGGGATATACACTTATCAATCAATTCAATACCAGAATACTGACCTCACCTTCCAAAATATTCCACAATAATTAAATGAACAATAATTTCACGAATAGTGATCAAATAATCAATAATAAACTTAAGCAGGAATATCTTAATAAATAGACAATTATTCACAATAAACAAATTCCACCCGCATGCTTTTACTCAACCACAACGCATAGGTACTCGTTACCTCAAATATACGTTGTACCCGCACATTCAATCATGTAGAAAATAGACAAATAAGTCCTACTTCCTCAAGTCAAGGTTAACCACGATACTTACCTCGCTTGCAACCAAATTCAAGAATCCAATAAACCTTTGCCTCGCGAATTCGTGTCTGAAATCTTCAAATCTAGTCATAAACAATTCACTATACTCAATACAAATCGTAGGAATTAATTCCATTTGAATTTACTAATTTTCCGGATTAAAATCCGAAATTCATCTAAAACATCATCAGTGAGGCCCACATTTCGAATCTCGAAAAAACTTACGAAATACGAACACCCGTTTCGAGACGAAACCAATCATACAAAAATTACCAAATTCCGATGTCAAATGGACCTTCAAATCTAAATTTTTCGTTTTTGGAAAGCTTTACAAAAATTCCAATTTCTTCCATCTAAATCTGAAATAAATGATGAGTATAGATATGGATTTATGAAATATAATCACTTTTGGTTATAGAACACTTACCCAATTCAAAGTCGTGAAAAATACCTTTGGAATCGCCAAAATCCGAGAATTAAAACTCAAAAAATGAGTAAAAATAGCTAAAACCCGATTTTATGTATTCTGCCCAACTTTTTCGCATCTGCGGACTCGCTTCTGCGCAAGGCTGCCCCTTCCCCCTTTCCCGCTTCTGCGACGCGTGGGCCGCATCTGTGGTCGCGCTTCTGCGACAGCCTATCCGCTTCTGCGAGCTCGCTTCTGTGACCAATACTTCGCAGAAGCGAAGGCACCAGAAGCAACAAACTTTCAGATTTTGCTTAAGTCCAATTCTTGTTCCGATTTCGATTCGAATCACACTCGGGATACTTGGGACCCCGTCTGAATATACCAACAAGTCCCATAATATAATACGGACTTACTCAGGGTCTCATATCACGTTAAACAATGCTGAAATTACAATTTACACCTCGATTCAAATTTTTGAGTTTCAAACTTTTTAATTTATAAAACTCGTGCCGGGACGTATTAAACGAATCCAAAATGACTTCAAATTCAGCACACAAGTCATAAATGACATAACGGAGCTATTCTAATCTTCAGAATCAGATTCCAGCCCCGATATCAAAAAGTCAACTCCGTGGTCAAACTTGGAAATCTTTAGCCTTTAAATTACCAGTTTCCGTTAAATGGTCATAACTTGAGCTAGGGACCTCCAAATCAAATTTCGGGCATACGCCCAAGTCACAAATCACGATACGGACCTACCGGAACTGTCAAAATACTGATTCGGGTCTGTTTGCTAAAAATATTGACCAAAGTCAACTTAATTGAGTTTTAAAGCTTTATTTCACATTTTTATCCATTTTTCACATAAAAACTCGCCGAAAAATTATACGGACAGCGCACGCAAGTCGAGGAATGATAAATAGTACTTCTCGAGATCTTAGAATACAGAATTAATTATTAAATTTAAAGGTGACCTTTTGGGTCATCACATCTGCGAGCTTTGCACCTGCGGCTGGCCAAGCGCATGTGCGATTACAGCAGAAGCTGAAAGCTTCTGCTATGGCTCCAAGGTCCATAATTAATCTGAGCCTCATCCGACTAACACCCGAGGCCCCCGGGGCCCTGCTCGAATATACCAACAAGTATGAAATCATAAAACGGACTCGCTCGAACTCTCGGAACGTGTAAAACAACATCAAAACTAAGAATCATACCTCAAACCAAATTGATTCAACTTAGAATTTTCAAATTCTTCAAACTCACTCCGAACGTGCCGAAATATACTTATACTACTCGGAATGACACCAAATTTTGCATGCAAGTCTTAAATTATCATACGGTAGCTATTCTCAAGCTCGGAATTTCGAACGGACCTCAATTTCTCCAAAACCTACCCTAAACCAAATTTCAAGAACCTTAAGCCTTTAAATAGCTAGTTTTCACTATTAAACGCCAAAACTCTCCCGAGTTATCCAAAACCTTATTCGAACATACGCCCAAGTCCGAAATAAATAGCTCTAGGAAAGACTTGATCGGTTTGTTAATTATCAACTGACTTATGTATGGTCAAAGTCAGATATCAACTCACATATAATTTGCTTAAGACATATTAAAGTTGATATCTTTTTCTACCAAATGACAGAATATATCAGAATGCCTTAGTCCATCTGAATAAATTATGTCTTCAATCAGCAACAACAATTCAAATTACTTGCTCAGATAGACATGATATAACTTTGTGGTTAACACAGCAATTCAGAAGGATATAACTTACCAAGTAATCAGTCTTCCAAAATATCTTAAATCATATGACATCACTGAAGTAATAGCTCTAAGTTTGGGAATCATTCAAACCAGTCACAACTCATAACTATTATTTCTTCTGCGACGTACCATAGATTGACTGTTGGACGTATAGAACGAATAAGGAGAAATTATTCATCTCCATCTAGGCAAAATTTCAAATTAATTTTTTGAGATAGCAAGTGAACAGTTTCTTGTAAATATAGAGATCAAAGCGGAAAAAGTAAACCTCCCATGTAATATGTATTGTTTCCAGATGCAGCCAAAAGCAAGGACAAAATAGTGGGGATGCACATAAAATCTGACAAAACTACAACCAAAAAAGGAATCATTCAATCCCTCCAAACCAGCAAGTTTTTTTCCTCCTCTGCTCAAAACTAAAAGTCAAAGTTACCCAAAAAATAACTATAGAGTGGCGCAAAATTCCTAAAGATTTGCGTGATCACTAACGATTCCCAAAACCAGATGAAAGGGAGAAAGAAACAGTGCTAACTCGCAAAAGAAGCTATATTCAGAAAGCCATAACATTGTCATGTTATCCTAATCGTCGATCATTTGCTGCAACGTTTGGCCAGTCGAGAAACTAATAACCTTGAAGAGATGGTGGCAAATAAGTCTGGGATGATGAGTTTGGATTGTCAGGAGGATAAATATAGTCCTTCCCATAACCAAGATCCTTCATTAGCTTAGTTGGTGCATTCCTAAGATGAAGGGGCACCCCTTCATTTTGTCCAACCGATTCTCTTACCACTTTTTGAGCTGCCCCCAGTGCTCTATAGACAGAAATAGACTTGGGAGCCAAGGCCAAATAAGCAATACACTAAGCGAGGATAACATTACACTCGGGCATGCCAATAAAATGGCAAGCTTGGTAGCAAGCAACCGCCTGGAAAAGAGCCGATGGATCAGCTAACCCCACATCTTCACTGGCAAACCTGACTAGCCTACGCGCTATGTAGAGAGGCTCTTCACCCCCTTCCAGCATTCTCGCCAGCCAATAAATGGAAGCGTCAGCATCACTTCCTCTCATAGATTTGTGAAGCGCGCTGATAAGATTATAATGTTCATCCCCTACTCTGTCATAAGCCAAATGCTTACACTGTATTGCTTCTTTTACATCACCTAGAGTTATAACTGCGGACTCTAACTCTCCGTTTGATCCTCTCGCCATTTGCGACCGTGCAGCAGCAGTGG
The DNA here is from genome assembly GCF_000715075.1 of Nicotiana tabacum. Classification (NCBI taxonomy): domain Eukaryota; kingdom Viridiplantae; phylum Streptophyta; class Magnoliopsida; order Solanales; family Solanaceae; genus Nicotiana; species Nicotiana tabacum. Next base: position 149,084,456 of record NC_134083.1, read on the forward strand.
TAGCTGAAATTTCCAAGGTATTCGATGCCACTCTAGCATCTCCATCACAATTGTCTGAAAGAAACTCTAAACACTCATCATTCACTTCAATTTTCAACATCTCACCAATAGAACAACACATCCCCTTATTACAATCAGTCGCGGCACGCCTGAGGAGGGAAGCAATATGTTGGGGTTTTAAGGGATTGAGAGTCAAAACTCTGCACCTAGACAATGACGGCGTAATCAAATGAAATGAAGGGTTTTCAGTTGTTGCTCCCATGAAAATAACACTGCCATCTTCAATAACCGGCAAAAAAGAATCTTGTTTGGCCTTGTTGAACCTGTGAACTGCATCAATGAACAAAATAGTCCTTTTGTTGCTCTTGTTTTTCAATCTTCTCGCTTCGTCAACAGCATCTCTAACATCCTTATCAGGTGCAGGTTTTGGGAAGACTCAAAGTTTATGCTTCTTGTGGATGTGATGTACAAGGAAAATTATATATTCGGTTTCTTCTTTGGGAGTGTTCATGTGCTGACAGTGCACTATAGTTTGTCTTTTATTCGGGACCAAGTTAGAGTGAGTGACTCTCAACAGTGGTTCTAATGGGTTCGTTATATGGTTGTAGACCGGTATTTTGTAGCAAAGTGTGAAGAATACTTGGGGAATTTTCTATGTTATCATCGGGTCTATGGGGAAGTATTGGAAAAATGGGGGAACCCATTTCATATTTGCGGAAGGCCATTCAGAATGGGTGTACCAGTTTGAGATGTTATTGTGCGCATGAGGAGGGTATGAGATGGTTCTTGGGTATTGAGACGATGTGGTCTTGTGAATTGGGTCACTAGGGAGGAGTTTTGTTGAGTTTCGTTATGTTCTCGAATGGAGCTATTATTATTTCTAAGGCAAGTCAAGAGTAAATTGAAAGAAGTGGGGTCGGTTAGTAATGGTTTGAATCAACATAATTGTGGCAATGACCAATTCCTTCGGCGTGTTAGGTTATACAGGTGGTTTGTGGTTGTACGTGCGGGATTGACAGCCACCATAATTTGATTGATTTGAGAGGTATTTGATTCCAATGGCCTTGTTATGTGTGAATGGATCTCAGAAGAATTATTGCAGTTTAGAGCACAACATGAGGTTTGTATTTTCTGCGGTTATAGGAATTCAGCTGTGTGTTACAATGTTTCTTCTGAAATGAGTTAAATGAAAGGGTTCTAGCCTATGAAGTATTTTTTTTCTACTAATAGTACAGGGGTTATGATGAATTCTTGTACTCTCGTGTAGAGGCATGGTAAATGCAGCGGGCAGTATAGAAATTTGGAAGTTGCGGACCAAGGTTGAGGTTTGGTGTTGATAAGAATGTCACGAGCTCGGAGGAGCGGGGGGAGACTTCAGAGGTTTAGAGTAAGCTGGTATTTTATTTAGTGCCACCTGAGAACAGTGTCCTATGTAAGAGACTTTGTGTATTGATTTGTTTTACGGAATTAGTACGGTTGGTATTATGGATGTGCAGAGTTTATTACCTGGTGCGGAAGGACATGGGAGCGTATCCCACGGGTAAATTTGTATAAGTGTGACATTTTAGTCACTTGATTGGTAAGGATTTAACCGAGCATGGACATTATGGTACCATCATTAATGTGAGAGTTTATGTGAGGAAGGCGCTCTATTCCTTTGGTTGTGAATTGTGGGAGTTTGTTCTAGATTGGGACGGATGCTCGTGTGTGTCATGAATAGGGCCATTGTGGATCCTCGAAAGCTTGTTGGCCTAGTATGGTATAATCACGATCGACTTGAGGTCCTTTGGTGGGTCTAATGTGAATGTGTGCTCTACGTCAGGTCGGATGCGTTCATTCGGCATAACAGTGCTTACGGAGAAGACTTCGGGCGTTGGATGTTATTCCTGTTGTCGGTTATTCCATGTAATACTCTATTGTGCCATGCGAGTTGTGAGATGACTTGATTATTCACACATGTGTTGTGGTCTCGTGTATCTTGTGGTATTATAGAGAAGGATGACTCTCGAGATGCAGGTCATTTATTGCACCTTAGTCGTGCCTGGATTTTGTGGCGTATGATGCTATCCCGTCTCCCCAGGGTTGTATTTTTGTACCTGGGGTGCTGTGGTCGCTATTCTGGTATTTCGTAGGTATAAGCATTATGGCTTGATAGATATTTCCTTATTTATTGTTATGTGTGGATCGAGTGGAACGTCGCCACGTGTATATTATTTGGACGGGGTTGTGCGCCGTAACGGCATCATGTGTGGGTCGGGTTGCACACCGTAACAGTGAGATATTGAGAATGGTTCCCTATATCTATTCTTGCATATTTTGTTTCTCATTCTCTGAGAAGGGTTCATATAATCTATTTACGCGGGCTGGGTAATTCTTTTCCAGAGTTCGTTCTTCCTTATAAGTCATATTCAAGTTGTAGCTTATTGGCGCTTGATGGCGTTGTATGATATTTTAAACAGTGTTTGAGATGGCTTATTACCCGGGCATCTTGTACTGTGTGAGATGAGATTATTGGACCTGAGATCAATGCGATCAGAGTTAAGAAGGTATATTAAAGAGAAATAGCGTTATTTAATTCAGAATGAGGTAATGGTGCTTGTCAGGTGAACAGACCCCACGATTTATTATTTTGGCAGGTGGTTATGAGTTCCTACACATCTCTTTCGTCGGGGCAGTATTGCGAGAGTTGGAACAGGGCTTACATGTGCTATAATGTGTATTGCGTTCATCAGGTTTGTGAAATTGTAGCTATTGTGGTCGGAGGATGTTATAATGGGCATGTGAATCATGCAGTGCATGGTGTGAATTCAACGAAGGTGTATGATCATGTGTTGGTACAGTGTGTAGTGATTGATACAGTGTTTGTATGTTAGCATCAAGTCTTGTAAAAGGATTCAGAGGTTGGAATTTGGTTCTAAGGCTTATTGACAAAAATAAAAGGGGCGGATCTTCAGTCTGGCTCGAGTTAATGTGCTCAACTCGGTTGTGGTGGAACGGGTAGGTGCACAAGGTTTTGAATAATGATTTTGGGAAAACTCCGGAGAAATTCTTAGCACGTTCGAGGATGAACGTATGTTTAAGTGGGGGAGAATGTAACGACTCAATCGGTCATTTTGAGCTCTAGCGCGTCGTTGAGTGGTTTGAGGCATTGAGTAGCTTCACTGCACGTATTATGAGTTGTACGTGTGGTCGGAATTAAATTTCGAGAAGTTCGGAGTTGATTTGGAAAAACAATTCGAATTTCGAAAGCTTTAAGTTGAAAGAATTGACTAAGGTTTGACTTTTGAGTAAACAACCTCGGAATCAAGGGGTCGCTCGGGAGCAGTTCGGCGCTTATTGTGGAAAGTTGGAATTTTAAAGGTTTTAGAATTTCTTAAATTTGGTTTGAGGTGGAATTTGGGGATATCGATGTCCCTTTGAGGTTCCAAGCATTGAAATAGGTTCCTATCACGATTTGTGACTTTTGCGTAAAGTTCGGCGTCATTCCGGAATGTTTTGATAGGATTCGGACGCGTTCGTCAAAGTTTGGATGTTTGAAGGTTGAAAGAATGATTTTTATCGCCGATTCATGATTTTGATGTTATTTGTGGTGTTTCGAGCCTTTGGATAAGTTTTCATAAGGTATTGGGACTTGTTGGTGTGATTGGACGGGGTCTCATGGGCCCCGGGTGCGAATCAAATTGAAACAGGATCGAGTTTGCGCTTGGGAGAAGTGTTGAGGCAGCCGGGATATGGTGCAATCGCACCTGCGTGGATAGGACCACAGGTGCGAAGCTATTTCCGAAGTGACATTTGGACTGAGCGTGGATGCCCACAGATGCGAAGCTATTTCCGTATCTGCGAGCCCGCAGATGCAAAGAATGCTCGGCAGAAGCGGAAAGCGAGCTGGGCAGCTGGGGTCGCTGAAGCATAAGGTCTCTGCATGTGCGAGAGCATAGGAGCGCGAGGTGGACAACATAAGTGGTCATGCAGGAGCGGCATTTGGTCCGCTGGTGCCAAGGTCGTTGGGCAGTGGTGCTTTGAAATTGAAACTTAGTTCTCATTTCTCTCATTTTTCTCTTAGGTTGGCCGAAGTTGAGGAGCTATTTTGGGGGGAGGGGGGTGGTTTCATCGAGCAGCGCGAGGTAAGTGATTCCCACCTATTACAAGTTAAATACTTGGATTCTATATGGATTTTGACATGGGAATTTATGGAAATTCATGAAAATTGTAGGTTTTTAGAAAAACCTAGAAATTGGTATTCTTGAATTTTTTAACCACGATATTGGACATGGAATTTGGAATAAATCATATATTTGAGTTCGTAATGTTATGGGTAAAGTTTATCTTCAAACTTTTTCAGAATCCGGGCATGTGGGCCCGAGGGTGACTTTATTGACTTTTAGAGCGAAGTTGGGAATAGTTATAAATTGACTAATTATAAGCACTGGAGTATATTTTGATTGAATTTCACATTGTTTGACTAGTTTCGGATCGTTTGGCTTTGAATTGAAGAGTTAGAGAGGCATTAGAGCCGGTTATGGAGCTTCGGAGCGAGGTAAGTTTCCTGTCTAAACTTGTGAGGGGGAAACTACCCCCTAGGTGATGCAATTTATATGTGATACTAGTTGTGGGTGCTACGTACACACGAGGTGACGAGAGTCTGTACGTAGCTAAAGAATGTGTATGGAAGGATTCAGGTAGACTTAGGAGCTTATCATTTAATATTTGAATTATTTGAACTCATTTTGCTGGCTTAAATAATTGAACTTATGATTGAAATTTATATAGAAATAAATATATGTATACTAGGCCGAGCCTTATCACCTTGAGTTGTTGGCAAGTTATTTGAGAAACGGTAAAGATTATATTCACTTTGTGCTCATGTATTGTATTGTAAGCATGTGTCTTGTAATTTGGTATCTTCCTTCCTTTCTTGTGGAGCCGGCCGAACTCATCGACAGTATAATAGATGCATCTATGGTTCGTGCCGCTCGACCCTTGGTGTTAGTGCATTTTAATATTAAAATTATAATATTAAAGTACATTACTTCTTATGAGATAGGGATTATAAATTGGCAAGAAAGTGATCATTACTTTGGTGTAACTCATGAAATCATTAATGTCAGGATCTACCACTATTTACCACTAAAGGATAAATTTTGTAACCACCAACCATGTTCTACCATTTTACTATCCCACTGCTTTGTTATTTATTCTTTGGAAGAAATTTTACACCTATAAATAGTGGTGTTTCTTCCTTGTGTTGTAAATGGGAATATATTGTAGTATGCATGGAAAAAATGAAATTGATGTAGTGAAAGAGAGAGTTAAGAGAAGGAGAAAATCTAAGTCTCCAACTTATTCTCTGCAAAAAAGAATATTATTTTGTTGAAGGAAGGTATTCATTTTGGTGGAGCTTTGGACTCAACAATTTGTCCAAAGTTTGTTCGAGTCATACAATGTTGTCGGGCTATTGTATCCTGGAGGGGACAAGTCAAGAGTATCACTGTTGGACCGGTGAAGATGCTACCGTAGTGGGCTTGAATCTCCTTAAAGAGAGCGATTTATCTGCATCTCGGCCTGAAAACTTTTTATTTTATTTCTTCATTTTATTTTTCAACTGTATTTACTTGTAATTCCACCAACAATTTTAAGGAGATTCAATTTTTTTATGCAGTTAAAAAAATAGCGGATATCAAGGTAGAAGTTCACTCTCTTTAAGAGATGGAAGGGTAAAGTATATTTTTACTTGCTTAACTCAAGCAGGGAAAAGGTAAAAAAGTTACCTTATATTTTTATGACTGTGTGATTGTATTATTTATTATTATAAATTTTCATATTTCTACAAATAGTGGGGGTAAAGAAATAAAATATTCTTGCCTGAAAAATTTGAATATTCATGCATGAGTGAAAGTTGATTAAATCAAAAGACTGTGATATGCCAATCTATCATAAGTCTTGGAATAATTCACGTGTTATTGTTTGCCTCTATATTGATGATCGATTTTTTTTTGGCGCTAACTAGTGTCACGACCCAAACTCCCACCGCGGACATCGTGATGATACTTAGTCTCTAAGACTAAGTAAGCGGATCTTAATAACAATTCAAGCCATTTTTTTTTGAATTCAATAGAAGTGTCAAAACCAACAACGGAAATATTCAAACAACCTCCCAAAACTGGTAATACTGAGTCACGAACTCTAACTGAATATATGAAATGATCTCAATGATCGAATAACAATATTGTTCGAATAATAATTGACAGTACAATAAAATGGAAAGACTCCAAGGGACTGCGACGACCAAGTAGCTCTACCTTGAATCCTTGCGATCAACACATTAACTCTGCTCGAGTCCAATATCTCTAGTACCTGGCTCTGCACAAAAATGTGCAGAAGTATAGTATGAGTACACCCCGGTCGGTACTCACTAAGTATCAAGACTAACCTCGGTGGAGTAGTGACGAGATACAGTCAAGACACTCACTGGTCTAATAACATGTGTAATATAGCATACAAAATAACAGGAAACAAATAGCAATGATGGCAACAAGAATCAATCAACGATATAAACAACAAGGCCACAAGAACACCATAAATAGTGCTCAAACGAATAATGAACACAAGTACAACCAAGTAATCAAATCCTTCAAATATAAATCTTTCACCTATAAATTTTTCAAATAAAAATCTTTAGAATATAATCCTTTCAAATAAATATATTTCGAATATATTCCCTTCAAATTAATATCTTTCGAATATAATTCTTTCAAATAAATATCTTTCAATATAATTCTTTCAAATAATATTTTTGAATATAATTCTTTCAAATAAAAGTCACCTTGTCACACCGCAATTCATAATCATAAAAATACGGGTCTCAGCCCACTTTCATATTTTCGTAATACATGTCTTAGCCCACTTTCATATTTTCACGGCACCTCGTGCCCATATTTTTATCACAACTGCATGGGAAACTCACATGGCAAAATATCAAAATATAAGATCCGCACGGATAACTCACGTGCCAATAATAAAATCATCATTTACTCGCGGCAACTCGTGTCCACATCTCATTTCACAAATACACGGACAACTCACGTGCTAATATCGTAATCATTATATATCCACGACACCTCGTGCCAACATTTCATATCACAACCGCACGGACAACTTACGTGCCAATAACATGTTCCGCTCGATAATAGCCACAGGCTCACAATTTCAACATGTATTAGACTATTATCAAATACTGAATTAACAAAACAAGATCACAAGAAAATCACAACATCACATAAAAATCACCAACACAATAATCCCATATCATCACAGATCATATATCCACCCGTATCACTCCATAGAATAGCCACCCTTATCTCTCTGCCCCTACAATATCAATAGCCACCCTTATCCCTCTGCCCTGACAATATCAATAGTCATCCTTATCTCTCCTATAGCCACCCTTATCACTCCTATAATAGCCTCCCTTATCGCTCTGTTTAATAACCTTTCTTATCGCTCCGTTTAATAGCCTCCCTTATCACTCTGCCCAGACAATATCCCAACACACATAACAACAATGAAATGCCACCCTTATACCTACATAATATTAACAATGGAATGCCACCTTTATAAGACGTACAACAGTAACCCAAATCACACAATAATTTACATAGAAGATTATCACAACAACACCACATAACCAACTCGTGATTACAAATTGCCCGTAGGCCACAACCTTTCCAAACGTACAACGAAATCAATTGATTTCACGGTAAATAGCCCAAGGATTCACACAACGTATATAAAACCTCAAAAACAATAACAAAGATGGAAAAATAGCTCAGTACAGGACAACGCCTTCTTTAATCAAATGTTCAGATAAATATACAAATGCCTCTTTTTAAACTTATTTAATTAATTATTTCCAGCAAATGTCAACTTAACAAACATACAGGATTCACTTAAAAATCAAAGTGGCAATCACACCAAATTATCATATAAAAATAAATTCGACAAACAAGGATTTGAGGTATGGCAAATAGAGGATTTAATAAATGCCAACAATTATCTAATTTAATTCATAAAAATGACTAAGACTTTAAACAAATAAAATTTGCACATATAAGCCCAAGTACGTACTCATCACCTTGCGTACACTGCTTTCAATCACACAATTTCCACATAAGACTCAATTCCTAAGGGGTAATTTTTCCACTCAAGGTTAGGCAAGATACTTACCTTTACGGAGTTAGGCCGATATTCCAAAATAGCCTTCTTGTGTGAAATGATCTCCGGACGGCTCAAATCTAGCCAAATAAATTATATAACTTCATTAAAATTCATCGAAAATAATTCTGAATAATATAATATCGACTAAAAATTTCACATTGGCCCGCCTCTCGGAACCTGACAGAACTTTTACGAAATCCGAACACCCATTCTGATACGAGTTCAACCATACCAAAATTACTAAATTCCAATAACCACTCCGCCCTCAAATCCTCAATCTTAACCTAAACGGTTTTCACAATTTTTCCAACTTAAACACCAATTAAATGTTTAAAACAATAATGGATTTGGGTAATTTAACCAAAATTGAGTTAGGAATTCTTACCCCAATGTTTCCCTTGAAAATCTACCGAACACTACTTCTCCCGGGCTCTAAAATTGTCAAGAATGAATAAAAATGGCTATCTCCCGAATAGAAGCTTCTTTCCACGCAAGTTGCATACGTGAAATGCGACTTGCTTAATTATTTCTAGCCAAAACAAAAGGTAGTACAAGTCTTCAGTAAATCAGTCATAACTTTATGTATAAATGTCCAAATGATGAATAGTTTACCTTTATGGAAACTAGAATCAAAGGGCTACAACTTCATGTTTTAATCATCTCCAAATTCCTTATAGATTGCGAGATATAATCTTCCAAAGTCAGCCATGTGTAGCATAAATTTCTTGCGATGTACACTGCTATGCAAAAAGACTGCAGTACCAGTCTTCAGTAAATAGATAATAACTTTTTATATAAATGTCCAAATGATGAATGGTTTACAATTCTGGCAACTAGATGCAAAGGGATACAACTTATATTTTTGGATCATCTCCGAATTCCTTGCAGATTGCGAGATATAAGCTTCCAAAGTCAGCCATGTGCATCAGAAGTTTCTCGCGATACACACTGATGTAGCCAAAAACCAGCAATTACAAATATCCTAAAAATGGTCTGAAACCACTCCGAAACTCATCCGAGCCACTCAGGACCCCGTCCAAATATACCAATAAGCGACATAACATAATGCGGACTTAGTCGAGGCCTCAAATCACATCAAACAACACCGAAACAACGAATCGCACATCGAATCAAACTTATGAGTTTATGAAATTTTCCAAATTCTATATCTTGTGCCGAAACGTATCAAATCAATCCGAATGCCTTTAAATTTTGCATGCAAGTCATAAATGACATAATGGAGCTATTCCAATTTCTAGAATCGAATTCTGACCCCGATATCAATAAAGTCAACTCCCGGTCAAACTTTCCAAAAATCTTCTATTTTCCAACTTTCGCCAAAATGCGTCGAGTTGTCCTACGGACTTCCAAATCAAAATCCGGACATACTCCTATGTCTGAAGTCACCATACGAAGCTATTGGAATTATTAAAATACCATTCCGGAATCGTTTGTACAAAAGTCAAACTCCGGTCAACTCTTTTCACTTAAGCTTCAAAAATAAAAACTGTTCTTTCAACTAAATTCTAAATCTCCCGAAAACCAAAATCGACTGCACCCACAATTCATAATACATATTACAAAGCTGCTCGGTGCCTTAAACCACTGAACGGGATGCCAATTCACAAAACGACAAGTCGGGTGGTTACATTCTTCCCCTCTTAAACCAACATTCGTCCTCGAACGTGCCAAGAATCTTTTGAAGGACATTAAATTACTCAGTGTATTATTACACACATACTCGCGGGTGATTCTACGTCATCGCATATTTAACATGGATCCGACAATGCCATCTCAATTGAAGATTATTTCTTTCATCCATACTTATAAACTTTAAAAACCAAATTTCTAATAGTCCAGACATTTTCAAAAGGCCTGATTTTCACATCAACACATGGTATTAGTTTCAATCGGCTATAGAAACTCGTGCCTACGCACACATCATACGTATTCCCATAAATGCATCTCTGGTCATAATAGATGTTCATAATCAATTTTAACATCATCAATTAACCTCATATTAACCTAAATCTCGTTTTAATTTTTTTACAACACTGACAGCAAAATGCGAGGCATGAAGATCTCATAATTATTTACCCGAATTAATGAGTCACATTTTTAATGCCACCTGGGCACACACCTCGTAGGCTAAAACTCAATAAATATAACACAATTATGGCTGAATATGCTGTAATGCCCAGTGAAATTTTTCCTAAAAATCGGGGTTCCATGATGACGGGGTAGGCGTAGAGGTTAATAATAGTAGAAATTCTCCACGGCTCGCAAGCTCGTCGCAGTTGATACTTTTTGGATTGAACAGTGCACTGGGGAGTTGAAGGAAAATATTTGACAGAAATAGGCATTTCTGTGGCCCATTATGCAGCCACATAATCACTCTACGGGCCGCAGAATGAATGTAGAGTGAAGCAGCTTTTTGGGACATGTTTAAGTCAATTTCGCGGCCAGTTATGCAACCGCACAACCATTTCGGGGGCCGTACTTTTGTCACACAATCAACCTTGGAGTTTTTGTGGAGGGAGGTTCTGCGGCGTATTATGCGACTGCAGAACAGGTCTGCGGGCTGCATAGTTACCGCAGACCCAAGCAGTGTTTTTCCAGTTTTTCGCACCATATTGTGCGGGCGATATGCGAACCGTCTATCCATTCTGCTGTCGCATTTGAGACCGCAGATCCTGTTCCGGGGATTCATTTTTGGGGTTTTTAAACCCGACGATATTTCTTATATTTTTAGAGTGAGAAAGAGTTCTTAGAGTATGGAAGTAACCTTCAACCTAATATCCAACAATTCTTGCTCAATGTCATCAGAAGTTGATAGGGGAAGTAGAAATGATAGGGCCAGACCTCGTGCATCAGGCTATGGAAAAAGTTAAGATCATTAAGGAGCAGTTAAAGACTGCTCAGAGTTGTCAGAAGTCCTATTCGGATGTTCGTCATAGGGATTTGGAGTTCAAAGAAGATTATTGCGTATTCTTGAAAAATTCCCCCATGAAAGATGTAATGCGATTTGGTAGGATAGGGAAATTGAGTCTGAGGTATGTCGGACCGTACAAAATCATTCAGAGGATCGGTGAGGTGGCGTACAAGCTTGAGCTACCACCTGAGATGTCATTAGTGCACCCGGTGTTTCATGTGTCTATGTTAAAGAAAGTAGTTGGAGATCCGACACTCATTGTTCCGGTTGAGACTATTGAGGTTAATGAGGAATTGACGTATGAATAGATTTTAGATTCTATTATTGATCGGCAAGACCGAAAGTTGAGAAATAAAGAAATTGCCTCCGTGAAAGTGCTATGGAGAAACCAACAAGTTGAAGAGGCTACTTGGGAGGCTGAGGAAGAAATGAAGAGAAAGTATCCTTATTTGTTTGAATAGCCATGTATTTATAAAGTTGTGTTTTATGAAAATTCTAAGGGTTACCTTCTATGAATTATGTATCATTTGTACAAACTGACATTTAAGGGTGTTCCTTTCTATTAATATATTGAATTTGAGGCCACGATTGGTATTGTTATGAGTTATGTTACATCATTGGTTTATGTGTATGTTTTACGGATGTGTTTCTGGGGCTCTCTGGCAGGTGGATCGGCCTAGTTACAGGGGGAAACTCTAGCAAAATATTTGGGAATTTAGGGAGTTAGTCAAATTTGGGGCTGATGGTGTGTGGTATGAAAACTGAGTTGCATAAGATGCTAATATTGAACCTTGACCCTTATTCAAGGATGAATGATCTTAAGTGGGGGAGGATGTAAGGCCCCGTGAAATGTTTTCTAAAAATTGGGGTTCCGTGATGCCGGGGTTGGCGTAGAGGTTAATAATAGTAGAAATTCTTCTTGGATTTTTTGGATTGAACAGTGCGCTGGGGAGTTGAAGGAAAATATTTTACAGAAATAGGCATTTCTGCGGCCCATTATGCGGCTGCATAATCACTCCGCGGGCCGTAGAATGGCCGCAGAGTGAAGCAGCTGTTTGAGCCATTTTTTATGTCAATTTCGCGTCCAGTTATGCGGTCGCACAACCATATCGCGGGCCGCACTTTTGTAGCACAATCAGCCTTGGAGTTTTTGCGGAGGGAGGTTCTGCGGCGCATTATGCGACTGCAGAATAGGTCTGCGGGCCGTATAGTGACCGCAGACCTAGGCAGGTTTTTCCAGTTTTTGGCACCAAATTATGCGGCCGATATGCAGACTGTATATCCAATCTGCGGTGGCATATGAGACCGCAGATCCTATCCCGGGACTTCATTTTTTGGGTTTTTAAACACGACCCTATTTCATTAAAACATATGCCACAGTCCATGTTTGACGATATTTTTGATATTTTTAGAGTGAGAAAGAGTTCTTAGAGTGTGGAAGTAGCCTTCAACGTAATATCCAACAATTTTTGCTCAATCCTTGAAGATTATCAAGAAAGTCCTTATCTTAAAGGTAAGAATCTATGCCCTAGATCTTAATTTTGAAATCTACTAAAAATGGGATAATTAGAAAGACAATTATTGGGTGTGGGGGTTATTATCTTGCATGCATGTATTCTTGAAGTATGTGGGAAGGTTATGAGCTAAAGATGATAGAGGATGGATTAGGGGAAAGATGGAATCCTTCCTAAAAGGGCCTTTAAAACATTAATTCACACCTAGTGTTTGATAATGTGCTCAAATGAGCTAGAATCGTGACCATCTTCCTAATTTTGGTCCAACTTGTTATATTTCTAAAATAGATCGAAGTGCTAAGAATTCCCACCGTTTTAGAGTTTAAAGGAAGCTTAATTGAGGTATGTTGGCTAAACCCCCTTCTTCTTAGAATCGAATCCCACGGTGTTCATGTAATTGGTGTAAGTCCCAAATTGATCATTATAGAATTGGCTATTCCTAATGTGTTTGTGTTGAAGGATGTATGTTCAATATTTATTCTAAATACTTCATCATGTCATCTTGCCATTTGAGGATGTGTTCAAAATATGGAATATGTGTTAGGAATGTTAAGACTTCAAGTCAAGATCGAAATAAAGGTTGTTATGCCAACTTGTATGAAAAGCCTCTATGTGCCTAAGATTCCCAAATTGCTCGTATGTGAATTTAATGTCTTGAATGGAAAGCCTTATTGTTGTTGATAATGATAATGATGTTTGAATGTGGAAAAGGGAACTGGATTTATGAAATACGGCCAAGTGCGAAGAATGACTTTATAATTATGGCCACTAGTGCCAATGAATCGAATGGATATGAAAGAAGTATGATGTGAGATGATTGATTGAAAAATGTAATGTGTTGGGTGAGATGGCCTAGCCGATCGGGCCGTGATCGGATGACATGCCATACACATGGTGTTGACTGTGCTGGAAATGATAATTGAAATTGTGGTTATGGTTGATGTCTCAAATGAGACGACCTAGCCGATCGGGTCGTGATCGGACTCCGTGTAAGAATACAGTGGTATTGTGAATTAGGGTATATCGGCACTAAAGATCACCCAACCTAATAACATAGAAATTGACTTGAAAACTTATGTAATCCTTAACTTGATGTTTTAGTATTATTTGAAGCTCTTATTGAATTATTGATTGTTCCCCCTTGTATTATTATTCATTCTATTGAGATGGTGTTTAGTTTTACATACTAGTGCTATTCGACAAAACTAACGTCCTTTTTGCCGGGGGCACTGTATCTTTAAATGGATGCAGGTGGTTCTATAGCATGCAGTGTTGATCAGCAATAGTGGTACATCCTCTTCCCAGTAGACTTGGTGAGCCCCACTTCATCCCGGGGTCATGTATTGTATCTTTTGTTCATATTATTATCACGTCTAGAGGTATAGCCGGGGCCTTGTTGCTGGCACTATCATAACACTCTTTTGTATCTTTTATAAGCTCCGTAGATACTATGTGGGTTGTACATGGGTACTAGAAAAGTCAAACAAGTTATGTTGTGTTTTGATCACTTATTCCACTCAAACTATAAGAATATGTGTATTTTGAGACTTAAAAGTGAAGTAACTAATGAAACGATTTAGTATTGTATTTATGAACTTCCTACTGTCTAATTGATGAAATCATGTCTTCTCTTGATCATGGGTGAGTTGGATAGAAAGTATCTAACATGCTTGCTCGATCGGGTTCACTCGGTTGAGCGTCGGTTGTGCTTCCCAAGGTTGAGGCGTGACAAACTTGGTATCAGAGCTTAATGTTTTAAAGTGTCCTAGGATGTCTAGTAGCCATGTCTAGTAGAGTTCTTCTTATCGGTGTGTTGTCGAGCACATCTATAAGTTGAAGGCTACTTGGACATTTAGGAATAGTACCCTTCTTTGATATTTTGGATCGTGCGATGAAATTGATTGTGAATGTGTTCCTCCTCTAACTCGTGCATTCCTTTAACTTTCAGTACATGGCACCTAAGAAGAGAGCAATAACTGGCCAAGGAGCCAATGCCGCCTCAGGAGTGGCAGTTGACCTTTTATTTGGTGACGCGGGTGAATACCCGAGGGGTGGGAATAATCCCCCGACTGCTACACTGCCTGAATCCACTACACCTGACCAGGCCATACCAGTTCTTGCACCTACTGAGGGTGCAGCGGTTCCTCCAACTGATATTCTGGTTCCACCTCCAGCCCCAGCTTTCGGTTCTGGTATTTCTGACGGGGATCTTAGGGGAGCTATCCAGATGCTGACACAGATAGTGGCTTCTCAAGCCCAAAGATCAAATGTTGCACCCACTTCTTCTAGCCAAAAAGGGGATTCTAGTGGTTCCAGGGTGAATAGGTTTCTTCAGTTGGATCCTCCGATATTCACATGTGCTAATCCCGAGGAGGACTGTAACACCCCAGAAATATTTTGAAGTACTTCAGCGCTATTAAGAAAGTTGATGTGCGCTAATTATATTATTTCGTGTGCAGACAAGGACTATTATATGAATGATATCAATTGATCATGATAATATATGTATGAGATGCATTGAGAATGGTTTATGGTCTAAGAAGAGCCCGAAGGCTAAGTCAAGTTGAAAGTTTTATGATGGGATAAAGTTTCTAGTGAGTTCCCACAATAACTAACTTCAAACAATCATAACTCTCTTGATATGCAAATTTGTTGGTGTATTACCTGTCAAAAGAAAGGTCTATGTGTCTAGTTTCTAAACTTCAAACCGTTCGTCATTTGGACATTCGTAGAAGAAGTTATGACAAGATTACCAAAGACTGGCAGAATGCGATTCTACGACCAATTCTGCGATCGCAGAACCATTATGCGATTGCAAAAGTGGTTATGCGACCGCAAAATGGTCGCAGACCTGGCCATTGCAGCCCATTTTTGGGCATTGATTCTGCGATGCATTGTGCGACCCGCATACTCATTCTGTAGTCCATTATGCAACCGCATACCTGATTTTGGAGGATTAATTTTTTTATTTTTATAACCCGACCCCAATTTGATAAATAGGCTTTGGGGCTTATTTTGGGGCAATCATCTTTTAGAGAGAAGTGAGAGTGTTCTAGAGAGAGAAAGTAGATGAACTATTTTGTTCATCAAGATCTTTCCCAAGCTTTGAAATCCAACAAGGAAATCTCACAAGGTCTTCATCTAAGAGGTAAGATTCAAACCCCTACTCTTCAATTTAGAGTTTGGGGTAAAAGATGGGTGTTTGGGAGTATGATTCTTGGGTGTAAGAGTATTATTTATACATGCTTGTAATAATAAGGTTTGTGGGAAGATTGTTGTGCTCAAATAAGTAAAGATTGGGTTGTGGAGTGAAGTAAATCTTGTAGAAGAACCTTGTAGTTAAATTTGCACACCTAGTGTTTGATAAAATGCTCAAATGAGCTAAGACCATGAATATCTTTCTAATTATGGTTCAATTTTGCTATGTCTCAAAATAGATTGGGATTGCTAGAATTTTCGGAATGTTGTAGTAATTTAAGGAAAGCTCAAAGCAAGGTATGTTGGCTAAACTACTCTCTTAGAATTGAATTCAATGATGTTCTCATAAGTTTCAAGTATGGTTATCTCCAGTTCCTTATTCTATGTTCCGAGATGTTCCCAATAAATCCGATTGTCCCCAATAAGCAAAGTGTCGAGAATTATGTATTAAAAATGTGTTACGAATGTTCCTATCACATTATGTTATCCTTTGGGAATGTGTTCAAGAATGATATGTGCACTAAACTTCTATGTCTTTGAGTCGTGTTTCAAATGAAGGTTATGATGCCAAATTGTGTGAGAAAATCCCAATATTCTTAAGACTCTTAATTGCTCATATGTGTACCTAAAGTCTTGATTGGAAATGTCTTATTGTTGATAATCTATAAAGATGGTTGTAAGTTAAATAAGTGAATTGGGGATATGAAGTGTGGCCAATATGCCAAAAGTGAAAGTTATACTTGTGGCCAATGGTGCCAATGAAATGAAATGACGTGAGAAAGGTTATGAAATGAGCCTTGATTCAACTATTCCAAATTGACTTCAAAAATAGAATTGCCTAAAAGCTTATGAACTCAAGTCATGCCCATATGTGGATGTTCTAACAAATGCTATGCTTTGTGAGTATTTTCAATGTGTTTTGCATTCTTACATATTCGTGAGTGGAAATTGTGTATTGCCCTTATTGGGGAAAAAGTATTTCAAGAATAAATCGTGTATTACTTATTGATGATTGTAACTTGCGCATTAATTGCCAATTATTTTACTCCATTTCTCGGAAAGAAATCTATTGTGCTTAAATTGTTCATTTCTAATGAACTTAAGGTTGTGATTTTCGGAATAGTTTATATGTTGATATGTGATGGTGATCTTTGAATTTGAAAGACGTGAAAGTGCAGAATATCAAATACGGCCATCGTGCCTTGAATAAAGAATCTTGTGAATGGCCAAAAGAGCCAAGGGAATATTGTTGTTGTTATTGGTTGAAAATACTAGTGGATATTCATACAATGTGAAAGATGATGTGGTAAATACATTTGTACCTACGTTATTCTTGTGAATTATTCCCCTTATTTGGGATGCGATTGATATGATTAAATTATTCTCCTTAATTGGGATGACATTATTATTGATAGTAATTATGGTTGATGTCTCTAAGGAGATAGCCTAGCCGATCAGGTCGAGATCGGACTCCGTAATAAAATTACGGTGATATTGGTATTGATAGTAAATGTGGTTGATGTCTCTAAGGAGATAGCCTAGCCGATCGGGTCGTGATCGGACTCCGTGCTAAAATTTACGGTTGTATTGGTATTGATAGTAATTGTGGTTGATGCCTCTGAGGAGATAGCCTTGCTGATCGGGTGGTGATCGGACTCCGTGCTAAAATTATGGTGGTATTGGTATTGATAGTAATTGTGGTTGATGTCTCTAATGAGATAGCCTAGCCGGTCGGGTCGTGATCGGACTTCGTGCTAAAAGTACGGTGGTATTGGTATTATGAACATTGGTATTGTGAACATTGGTATTGCGAACAGTGGTATATCAGTGCTAAAGATCTCCCAACCAAAAATAATATTATCATCATAATTTGATTATCACTTCACAATGTTATCTTCATATTTTGGAAATATTATGTTTTAACTTGGCATTTGAATATCATTGATTGTGACTTGTTGTTTCTATGGATTTCCCTTTCTTACATTGGTATTCTATTTTGAAAGAGGACAGTTAGCTTTACATACTAGTACTATTCCATATATACTAACGTCCCTTTTGCCGGGGACACTGCATCTTCAATGGATGTAGGTGAATCATCAACAGTGCAGCTTTGGTCCTCGTTAGCAATTACTCCCTATTCAGCAGGTTTTGGTAAGCCTTACT